>NC_091321.1:28303065-28337527 GCF_038502225.1 Cherax quadricarinatus | reverse complement strand
AAGTACTTTCTGACATCCAAGTGACTCAGTCACATCTTTAACCTCTCTGCTCGAGTCATGGTTGACAAATAGGCAACGGAGAGTTTGCATAAATGGGAAGAAATCAGAGTGGGGAAGCGTCACGAACGGTGTTCCACAGGGGTCAGTGTTGGGCCCCCTGTTGTTCACAATCTACATAAACGACATTGATGAGAGCATAAAGAGCGACATAAGCAAGTTTGCCAATGAAACCAAAATAGGCCGTCGAATTCGTTCTGAAGAGAACATTAAAGCACTCCAAGAAGATTTGAATAGACTGATGCAGTGGTCGGAGAAGTGGCAGATGCAATTTAATATAGACAAATGCAAAGTTCTAAATGTTGGACAGGAAAATAACCATGCCACATATAAACTAAATAATGTAGATCTTAATATTACGGATTGCGAAAAAGATTTAGGAGTTCTGGTTAGCAGTAATCTGAAACCAAGACAACAGTGCATAAGTGTTCGCAATAAAGCTAACAGAATCCTTGGCTTCATATCAAGAAGCATAAATAATAGGAGTCCTCAGGTTGTTCTTCAACTCTATATATCATTGGTTAGGCCTCATTTAGATTATGCTGCACAGTTTTGGTCACCGTATTACAGAATGGATATAAATGCTCTGGAAAACATACAAAGGAGGATGACAAAGTTGATCCCATGTATCAGAAATCTTCCCTATGAGGATAGACTAAGGGCCCTGAATCTGCACTCTCTAGAAAGGCGTAGAATTAAGGGGGATATGATTGAGGTGCATAAATGGAAGACAGGAATAAATAATGGGTATGTAAAAAGCGTGCTGAAAATATCTAGCCTAGACAGGACTCGTAGCAATGGTTTTAAGTTGGAAAAATTCAGATTTAGGAAGGATATAGGAAAGCACTGGTTTGGTAATAGAGTTGTACATGAGTGGAACAAACTCCCGAGTACAGTTATAGAGGCTAAAACGTTGTGTAGTTTTAAAAATAGGTTAGATAAATACATGAGTGGGTGTGAGTTGGTGTGAGTTGGACCTGATTAGCTTGTGCTACTAGGTCAGTTGCCGTGTTCCTTCCTTAAGTGAATGTGACCTGACCTGACTAGGTTGGGGCATTGGCTTAAGCTGGTAGGAGACTTGGACCTGCCTCGCATGGGCCAGTAGGCCTGCTGCAGTGTTCCTTCTTTCTTATGTTCTTATGTTGTAAGTTTTTTTTTTTTTTTTGTTAGGAAATACGAGGAATGACAAGAATGGGTAGGGAGAAAGACTGGGATAGGACAGAGCAGTGAAAAATCTTGTAGGTAGACAGGCGGAGAGAAAGGTAAGAAAGGCTGTGGATAGACAGGAGGATAGATGTAAGAAATGTTGTGGGTAGACAGTAAGAGAGAAGTAAGAAAGGTTGTGGGTACAAAGGGAGAGAGAGAGAGAGAGAGAGAGAGAGAGAGAGAGAGAGAGAGAGAGAGAGAGAGAGAGAGAGAGAGAGAGAGAGAGAGAGAGAGAGAGGGGGAGAGAGAGAGAAAGGGGTAAGAAAGGTTAAGTGGCCTGACCACTTTGGCTGGGTTTAAGAGAGTGGTTTCTGCCACAGGTCCACTGCTGTTGTAAGAATTAACTCCTTCACACTTTCTTACCAAGTTATTCATTCCTTAATCCGGGAATACAATCATTACGAATCATTGACAATACTTTCTCAAGTTCCCTGACACGTTTTCTCAGGTGTGGGCTCCGTGCTGGTGCATCGTACTCTCTGAGTGTAATATACGTCGTATATAGAGTTCTGTATGACGTTGTCGAGCTTGCTGACTTCCGTGGTCAGGTTTGTAAAACACACAAACATTGGGGAAGTTATTCTCTTGCTGTGCACCTCCGGTGACATGTTTGGTATTATGCTCACCCTCGGGTAATATTTCTTCTCTCGGGTTGTTAGTCTCTGCCCCCACCACCATCCTCAGCCTGTCTTCTGTATCTGGTCTCTTGTCTTCTTCCTTGGTGTTCATATCCTCATACTGAACAAAGTATCCTCATACTGAACAAAGAACATAGAGTTCTTTGTTCAGCTCTTCCTGGAACTCTATTAAGCTCTTCCTGGAAAGCTACTTTGTGAAACTCTTCATCTAATGCTTATCTTCCAGGCTCTGGTACTTCTTATCTTCCAGGCTCTGGTGCTTATTATCTTCCAGGCCCTGGTGTTTATCTTCCAGGCTCTGATGCTTATCGTACAGGCTCTGGTGCGTTTTATCTTCCAGGCTCTGATGCTTATCTTCCAGGCCCTGGTATTTTTTATCTTCCAGGCTCTAGTACTTATCTTCCAGGCTCTGGTGCTTATCTTCCAGGCTCTGGTGCTTATCTTCCAGGCTCTAGTACTTATCTTCCAGGCTCTGGTGCTTATCTTCCAGGCTCTAGTACTTATCTTCCAGGCTCTGGTGCTTATCTTCCAGGCTCTGGGGCTTATCTTCCAGGCTCTGGTGCTTCTTATCTTCCAGGCTCTGGTGCTTATCTTCCAGGCTCTGGTGCTTATCTTCCAGGCTCTGGTGCTTATCTTCCAGGCTCTGGTGCTTATCTTCCAGGCTCTGGTGCTTCTTATCTTCCAGGCTCTGGTGCTTCTTATCTTCCAGGCTCTGGTGCTTCTTATCTTCCAGGCTCTGGTGCTTCTTATCTTCCAGGCTCTGGTGCTTATCTTCCAGGCTCTGGTGCTTCTTATCTTCCAGGCTCTGGTGCTTCTTATCTTCCAGGCTCTGGTGCTTATCTTCCAGGCTCTGGTGCTTATCTTCCAGGCTCTAGTACTTCTTATCTTCCAGGCTCTGGTGCTTATCTTCCAAGCTCTGGTGCTTATCTTCCAGGCTCTGGTGCTTATCTTCCAGGCTCTGGTGCTTATCTTCCAGGCTCTGGTGCTTATCTTCCAGGCTCTGGTGCTTCTTATCTTCCAGGCTCTAGTACTTATCTTCCAGGCTCTGGTGCTTATCTTCCAGGCTCTGGTGCTTCTTATCTTCCAGGCTCTGGTGCTTATCTTCCAGGCTCTGGTGCTTCTTATCTTCCAGGCTCTGGTGCTTCTTATCTTCCAGGCTCTGGTGCTTCTTATCTTCCAGGCTCTGGTGCTTCTTATCTTCCAGGCTCTGGTGCTTCTTATCTTCCAGGCTCTGGTGCTTCTTATCTTCCAGGCTCTGATGCTTATCTTCCAGGCTCTAGTGCTTATCTTCCAGGCTCTGGTGCTTCTTATCTTCCAGGCTCTGGTGCTTCTTATCTTCCAGGCTCTGGTGCTTCTTATCTTCCAGGCTCTGGTGCTTATCTTCCAGGCTCTGGTGCTTCTTATCTTCCAGGCTCTGGTGCTTCTTATCTTCCAGGCTCTGGTGCTTCTTATCTTCCAGGCTCTGGTGCTTATCTTCCAGGCTCTGGTGCTTCTTATCTTCCAGGCTCTGGTGCTTCTTATCTTCCAGGCTCTGGTGCTTATCTTCCAGGCTCTGGTGCTTCTTATCTTCCAGGCTCTGGTGCTTCTTATCTTCCAGGCTCTGGTGCTTCTTATCTTCCAGGCTCTGGTGCTTATCTTCCAGGCTCTGGTGCTTCTTATCTTCCAGGCTCTGGTGCTTCTTATCTTCCAGGCTCTGGTGCTTATCTTCCAGGCTCTGGTGCTTCTTATCTTCCAGGCTCTGGTGCTTCTTATCTTCCAGGCTCTGGTGCTTATCTTCCAGGCTCTGGTGCTTATCTTCCAGGCTCTGGTGCTTCTTATCTTCCAGGCTCTGGTGTTTCTGTAACTTGCTATTTTCTTATCTATTTCACAGTTCTCACCCTCTTACATTTAATAGGTCTTATGTATGAGAGCAAGTTCATGCAGGACACTCCATCATCACTGTTGTTTCCTCGCGAGGGTGCCCTTGTGCGTACTAACCTATATGTGATTGTATGGGTTGGTTCGTAGCTCTTGACCCCGCCTCTTCGCTGCTCCTTACTAGGTCTACTCTCTCCCTGCTCGAAGAGTTTTATGGTACCTTTTCTAAAAGCTGTGTATAGATCCTGCCTCCACTATATCACTCTCTAGATTGTTCCATTTCCTGACAATTCTAAAACTGAAGAAATACTTTCTAACATCCCTATGACTCCTCTGAGTCTTCAACTTCCAGCTGTGACCCCTCGTTGTTGTGTCCCGTCTCTGAATCATTGTCACTAACCATCTTGTCAATTCATTTCAGTATTTTATATTTTGTTATCATGTCGTCCCTATCCATCCTGCCATTCAGTGTCGTCAGGTTGGATTCCATTAACCTCTCCTCGTAGGTCGTGTCCCTGTGCTCCGGGACTAGTCTTGTATCAAACCTTTCCACTCTATTTTTTTTTTTAACTAGCTTGACCAGATGTGGGTTCCATACTGGTGCTGCGTACTCCAATGTACACAGTGTACAGTGTCTTGAATGACTCCTTACTCAGGTGTCCAAATGCAATTGTTGGGTTTGTGTGTGTGTGTGTGTGTGTGTGTGTGTGTGTGTGTGTGTGTGTGTGTGTGTGTGTGTGTGTGTGTGTGTGTGTGTGTGTGTGTGTGTGTGTGATTTGTTTCTTTTTTTTTTATCTATACAATTATTTTCCTTCTTTCTTTTCTTAATTTATCGTAATAAATTTTCGGATTTAAAACAGAAGTTGTACTCACACCCTCCTGCTGGTGCTGATGTCACTCGTTAACCACCCACACCCTCCTGCTGGTGCTGATGTCACTCGTTAACCACCCACACCCTCCTGCTGGTGCTGATGTTACTCGCTAACCACCCACACCCTCCTGCTGGTGCTGATGTCACTCGTTAACCACCCACACCCTCCTGCTGGTGCTGATGTTACTCGTTAACCACCCACACCCTCCTGCTGGTGCTGATGTTACTCGTTAACCACCCACACCCTCCTGCTGGTGCTGATGTCACTCGTTAACCACCCACACCCTCCTGCTGGTGCTGATGTTACTCGCTAACCACCCACACCCTCCTGCTGGTGCTGATGTCACTCGTTAACCACCCACACCCTCCTGCTGGTGCTGATGTTACTCGTTAACCACCCACACCCTCCTGCTGGTGCTGATGTCACTCGTTAACCACCGACACCCTCCTGCTGGTGCTAATGTCACTCGTTAACCACCCACTCTCTCCTGCTGGTGCTGATGTCACTCGTTAACCACCCACACCCTCCTGCTGGTGCTGATGTCACTCGTTAACCACCCACACCCTCCTGCTGGTGCTGATGTTACTCGTTAACCACCCACACCCTCCTGCTGGTGCTGATGTTACTCGTTAACCACCCACACCCTCCTGCTGGTGCTGATGTCACTCGTTAACCACCCACACCCTCCTGCTGGTGCTGATGTCACTCGTTAACCACCGACACCCTCCTGCTGGTGCTGATGTCACTCGTTAACCACCCACACCCTCCTGCTGGTGCTGATGTCACTCGTTATGTTACCACCGATGTTACTCGTTACCCTCCTGCTGGTGCTAATGTCACTCGCTTAACCACCCACACCCTCCTGCTGGTGCTGATGTTACTCGTTAACCACCCACACCCTCCTGCTGGTGCTGATGTTACTCGTTAGCCACCCACTCCCTCCTGCTGGTGCTGATGTCACTCGTTAACCACCCACACCCTCCTGCTGGTGCTGATGTTACTCGTTAACCACCCACACCCTCCTGCTGGTGCTGATGTTACTCGCTAACCACCCACACCCTCCTGCTGGTGCTGATGTCACTCGTTAACCACCCACACCCTCTTGCTGATGTCACTCGTTAACCACCCACACCCTCCTGCTGGTGCTGTCACTCGTTAACCACCCACACCCTCCTGCTGGTGCTGATGCCACTTAACCACCCACACCCTCTTGCTGATGTCACTCCTCTCTTGCTGGTGCTGATGTCACTCGTTAACCACCCACTCCCTCTTGCTGGTGATGTCTCATTAACCACCCACACCCTCCTGCTGGTGCTGACGTCAGTCGTTAACCACCCACACTCTCCTGCTGATGTCTCGTTATACCTCCTGCTGGTGCTGTCACTCGTTAACCACCCACACCCTCTTGCTGATGTCACTCGTTAACCACCCACACCCTCCTGCTGGTGCTGTCACTCGTTAACCACCCACACCCTCCTGCTGGTGCTGATGCCACTTGTTAACCACCCACACCCTCTTGCTGATGTCACTCGTTAACCACCCACACTCTCTTGCTGGTGCTGATGTCACTCGTTAACCACCCACACCCTCTTGCTGGTGATGTCACTCATTAACCACCCACACCCTCCTGCTGGTGCTGACGTCAGTCGTTAACCACCCACACTCTCCTGCTGATGTCACTCGTTAACCACCCATACCTCCTGCTGGTGCTGTCACTCGTTAACCACCCACACCCTCCTGCTGGTGATGTCACTCGTTAACCACCCACACCCTCCTGCTGGTGCTGACGTCAGTCGTTAACCACCCACACTCTCCTGCTGATGTCACTCGTTAACCACCCATACTTCCTGCTGGTGCTGTCACTCGTTAACCACCCACACCCTCCTGCTGGTGCTTGTGATGTAGTTCAGCTGGGCTTGTGAGGTCTCTGGGGAGACCTAATTTAACCAATTATATGGTCACACCTTGCCTTGGGAAATGTCTGTCAGCCACGCCTTTTCGGCTTAAGTGTTAAGTCTGAGGTCTTTTGTTCTTGACGCGTCAGACCTCTGCGTCAGGTCAAAACACGTGGTGCACACCCCATTGTGGGGGGTGCTCTCGGGACAAAATAAGCCCAAGGAACAACTGAGGAAGGAGACTTCGAGCGGAGCTGCTGCTGTGTGTAGAGCTCTGAGCAGGGAGAATCGAGAAGAGCTGCTGCGTGGGGCAGAGCTCTGATCTGACAGGGCTCTATGTTGGAGACATTGGGCAGAGTACTGGTTTGGAGCAGTCCTCGGGCTGTGTAGGTCTTGGGACCTGTGGCTAGTGCGTGGTTTAGTTCCTGTGATGAACTGTCCTCTGAACTATATTGTAAGTTTCGTCCAGTTGATTGTATTCCCTGTCTCACTGCTTATATGTACCATCCCTATTTACCTAAACTCCTGTTCCCAAAAATATTATTGTACAAAGACTTAATAATAAACTGTATTTGAGTAAAATAGTAATATTAGCTGTCCCCGTTATTTGCTCTTTTATTCATTATTTTATTTCAAGTAGTGAGAGGGTGAGTAGTGTGGTGAGTAGAGTAATGAGAGGTGAAGGTGTAGTCACCAGTGACCTCACATTACCTACCTCTGCTAATCATCTCTCCTACCACCTCGCCTGCTTATCTCTGCCTACATACTTCCTTACTCCCATATTCCCCAAACACGTCCATTACCCCCCTATGTGACATGCTGATGTCACTCGTTAACCACCCACACTCTCCTGCTGGAGCTGTCACTCGTTAACCACCCACACCCTCCTGCTGGTGCTGATGTCACTCGTTAACCACCCACACCTTCCTGCTGGTGCTGATATCACTCGTTAACAACTCTTGTTAATAGTGTAATACTTGTATAGTACGGGTGGAAACATTAGGACGTGTATCCTTAAGACACCTGCTGTCCATGTTCACCCAGCAGTAAAATAGGTACCTGGCTGTTAGTCGACTGGTGTGGGTCGCATCTTTGGGACAAAATTGACCTAATTTGCCTGAAATGTTCTATATAAACAAGGGGCTTTCTATATAGTAGTATGTCAGTGGTGTCAGCTAGGTCTGTATACCATATACTTGTAGAGATTATTATTATTATTATTATTATTATAAGTGATAGTACCATTTATAGTCATGGTCCATTGCTATGCTCACATCACAGGCTCCCCCGGCCAGCCAACCAGCCGGCCAACCGGCCAGCCTACCAGCAGACCAACCGGCCAGCCTACCAGCAGACCAACCGGCCAGCCTACAGGCATCGTCTTCACGTATGGCTAGCTAGGTCTAGAGACACGCTCACACAGACATAGTTGGTCTTTCAGAGTGTTAACAATATATCGTCTTCCATAACACCCATCGGTGTTCCCGTCGTTATAATCTTCCTATGAACGAACCCCACGATGCTCACACCCTCCTGCTGGTACTCATACCACTTGTAAACTACTCACACCTTCCTGCTGGTGCTCATACCATTTGTAAACTACTCACACCTTCCTGCTGGAGCTCATACCACTTGTAAACCACTCACATTCCTGCTGGTGCTCATAAGAACATAAGAAGAGAAAGAAGGAACACTGCAGAAGGCCTACTGGCCCATGCGAGGCAGGTCCAAGTCTCCTACCGGCTTAAGCCAATGCCCCAACCTAGTCAGGTCAGGTCACATTCACTTAAGGAAGGAACACGGCAACTGACCTAGTAGCACAAGTTAATCGGGTCCAACTCACACCCATCCACACCCACTCAAGTATTTATCTAACCTATTTTTAGAACTACACAACGTTTTAGCCTCTATAACTGTACTCGGGAGTTTGTTCCACTCATCTACAACTCTATTACCAAACCAGTGCTTTCCTATATCCTTCTTGAATCTGAATTTTTCCAACTTAAAACCATTGCTAAGAGTCCTGTCTAGGTTAGATATTTTCAGCACGTTATTTACATCCCCTTTATTTATTCCTGTCTTCCATTTATACACCTCAATCATATATCCCCTGATTCTACGCCTTTCTAGAGAGTGCAGATTCAGGGCCCTCAGTCTATCCTCATAGGGAAGATTTCTGATACATGGGATCAACTTTGTCATCCTCCTTTGTATGTTTTCCAGAGTATTTATATCCATTCTGTAATACGGTGACCAAAACTGCAGCATGATCTAAATGAAGCCTAACCAATGATATATAGAGTTGAAGAACAACCTGAGGACTCCTATTATTTATGCTTCTTGATATGAAGCCAAGGATTCTGTTAGCTTTATTGCGAACACTTATGCACTGTTGTCTTGGTTTCAGATTACCAGAACTCCTAAATCTTTTCGCAATCCATAATATTAAGATCTATATTATTTAGTTTATATGTGGCATGGTTATTTTCCTGTTCAACATTTAGAACTTAGCATTTGTCTATATTAAACTGCATCTGCCACTTCTCCGACCACTGCATCAGTCTATTCAAATCTTCCTGGAGTGCTTTAATGTCTCCATCAGAATGAATTCGACGGTCTATTTTGGTGTCTCCGGCAAATTTGCTTATGTCGCTCTTTATGCCCTCATCAATGTCGTTTATGTAGATTGTGAACAACAGGGGGCCCAACCTGACCCCTGTGGAACACCGCTCGTGACGCTTCCCCACTCTGATTTCTTTCCATTTATGCAAACTCTCTGCTGCCTATTTGTCATCCATGCCTCTATCCAGGAAAAAAATTCTCCTCCTATTCCCTGTGCCTTAATTTTCCTCAATAGTCTCTGATGTGGGACCCTGTCAAAAGCCTTACTGAAGTCCATATACACAATATCATATTCATTACCATGATCTACCTCCTCAAATACCTTAGAGAAAAAAAGTTAATAAATTCTTAAGGCAGGAACGCCCCTTTGTAAAACCATGCTGAGATTCGTTGATTAATTTATGCTTTTCAAGGTGGCTACAAACTGCCTCGGCAGTTATTGGTTCCATAAATTTTCCCACTATGGAGGTTAGGCTTATTGGTCTATAGTTCGAAGCTAAGGACCTATCACCTGCTTTGAAAATAGGTATCACATTTGCCATTTTCCACTTATCTGGCACCATGCCAGTCTGTAGTGATATGTTGAAAAGATTAGCCAGAGGTTTGCTAAGCTCCTCTTTACATTCCTTTAGAACCCTTGCTTTAGAGCCTAGGAATTTCTTAGGCTTAAATTTATCTATTTGCCTAAGGACCATGTCACTTGTGACCCTAATCGTGCATAGTTTATTATCATCCTGTTCTACATAATTTAATATTTCTGGAATATCGCTAGTATCTTCCTGTGTAAAAACTGAGAGGAAGTGTGTGGTAAAAATTCTACACATTTCCTTATCACTGTCCGTGAGCTGACCCGAGGAACTTTTGAGTGGGCCTATCTTGTCCCTGATTCTGTATACCTGAAAGAATCCTTTTGGGTTAGTCTTCGATTCTCTTGCAACTTTAACCTCATAATCTCTTTTTGCTTTCCTTATTCCCTTTTTTCTTATCTATTTTATTTGTCTCTTTAACTGAATATATTGATTTCTTAATTGCCCCTCTCTTCTTTTGATTTGCCTATGTTTGCCTCTCTTTTGACCAATGAGATGTTTTAATCTATTGTTCATCCATTTAGGATCATTTTGCTTGATCTGATTTCCCTATTTGGAACATAAGTTGTCTGAGCAATTAGAACTATGCCCTAAAAAACATCATATCGGCAATCGTCACCACCTACCTGACCCCTAGTCAGGTCATTCCAGTTCAGCCTACCCAAGTAATTTTTCAGTCCTATGAATTCAGCCAAGCGGAAGTCAGGGACAGAGACTTGACTGCCATTATAAGGGTAATTCCATGATATATTAAAACTGAGTGATTTGTGATCACTTTCCCCAAGCTCATTAACCTCAAGATTATTAATTAGGGTTTCCTTGCTGGCAAGAACCAAGTTATTTCCTCTAGTTGACTGTCACAAACTGTTTTAAAAAACAATTCTGAATCGTATCAAGAAAGTCATTTGACTCTAAATTTCCTGTCAAATTGCTCCAGTCAATCTGTCTGTAGTTGAAATCTCCCATTATCACAACATTTTCATACCACTTGTAAACCACTCCCACCTTCCTGCTGGTGCTCATACCACTTGTAAACCACTCCCACCTTCCTGCTGGTGCTCATACCACTTGTAAACCACTCCCACCTTCCTGCTGGTGCTCATACCATTATAAACTTCTCACACCTTCCTACTGGTGCTCATACCACTTGTAAACTATTCACACATTCCTGCTGGTGCTCATACCACTTTTAAACTTCTCACACCTTCCTGGTGCTCATACCACTTGTAAACTTCTCACACCTTCCTGCTGGTGCTCATACCACTTGTAAACCACTCACACCTTCCTACTGGTGCTCATACCACTTGTAAATTACTCAAACCTTCCTGCTGGTGCTCATACCACTTGTAAATTTCTCACATTTTCCTGGTGCTCATACCACTTGTAAACCACTCACACATTCCTGCTGGTGCTCATACCACATGTAAACTTCTCTCACCTTCCTGCTGGTGCTCATACCACTTGTAAACCACTCACACCTTCCTGCTGGTGCTCATACCACTTGTAAACTACTCCCACCTTCCTGCTGGTGCTCATACCATTATAAACTTCTCACACCTTCCTACTGGTGCTCATACCACTTGTAAATTACTCAAACCTTCCTGCTGGTGCTCATACCACTTGTAAATTTCTCACATTTTCCTGGTGCTCATACCACTTGTAAACCACTCACACATTCCTGCTGGTGCTCATACCACATGTAAACTTCTCTCACCTTCCTGCTGGTGCTCATACCACTTGTAAACCACTCACACCTTCCTGCTGGTGCTCATACCACTTGTAAACTACTCCCACCTTCCTGCTGGTGCTCATACCATTATAAACTTCTCACACCTTCCTACTGGTGCTCATACCACTTGTAAACTATTCACACATTCCTGCTGGTACTCATACCACTTTTAAACTTCTCACACCTTCCTGGTGCTCATACCACTTGTAAACTTCACACCTTCCTGCTGGTGCTCATACCACTTGTAAACCACTCACACCTTCCTACTGGTGCTCATACCACTTGTAAATTACTCAAACCTTCCCGCTGGTGCTCATACCACTTGTAAATTTCTCACATTTTCCTGGTGCTCATACCACTTGTAAACCACTCACACATTCCTGCTGGTGCTCATACCACATGTAAACTTCTCTCACCTTCCTGCTGGTGCTCATACCACTTGTAAACCACTCACACCTTCCTGCTGGTGCTCATACCACTTGTAAACTACTCACACCTTCCTGCTGGTGCCCATACCACTTGTAAACCACTCACACCTTCCTGCTGGTGCTCATACCACTTGTAAACTTCTCACACCCTCCTGCTGGTGCTCATACCACTTGTAAACCACCCACACCTTCCTGCTGGTGCTCATAAAACTTGTAAACCACTCACACCTTCCTGCTGGTGCTCATAAAACTTGTAAACCACTCACACCTTCCTGCTGGTGCTCATAAAACTTGTAAACCACTCACACCTTCCTGCTGGTGCTCATACCACTTGTAAACCACTCACACCTTCCTGCTGGTGCTCATACCACTTGTAAATTACTCAAACCTTCCTGCTGGTGCTCATACCACTTGTAAATTACTCAAACCTTCCTGCTGGTGCTCATACCACTTGTAAACCACTCACACCTTCCTGCTGGTGCTAATACCACTTGTAAACCACTCACACCTTCCTGCTGGTGCTCATACCACTTGTAAACCACTCACACCTTCCTCCTCCCTCAGAATTATAGGTGGGTAACATATCTCTGCTTCATATTACCACTACATGTGCTTTGGTACCTGTGGTCCACTACCTGTGCTTTGGTACCTGTGGTCCACTACCTGTGCTTTGGTACCTGTGGTCCACTACCTGTGCTTTGGTACCTGTGGTCCACTACCTGTGCTTTGGTACCTGTGGTCCATTACCTGTGCTTTGGTACCTGTGGTCCACTACCTGTGCTTTGGTACCTGTGGTCCACTACCTGTGCTTTGGTACCTGTGGTCCATTACCTGTGCTTTGGTACCAGTGGTCCACTACCTGTGCTTTGGTACCTGTGGTCCACTACCTGTGCTTTGGTACCTGTGGTCCACTACCTGTGCTTTGGTACCTGTGGTCCACTACCTGTGCTTTGGTACCTGTGGTCCACTACCTGTGCTTTGGTACCTGTGGTCCATTACCTGTGCTTTGGTACCTGTGGTCCACTACCTGTGCTTTGGTACCTGTGGTCTACTACCTGTGCTTTGGTACCTGTGGTCCATTACCTGTGCTTTGGTACCAGTGGTCCACTACCTGTGCTTTGGTACCTGTGGTCCACTACCTGTGCTTTGGTACCTGTGGTCCACTACCTGTGCTTTGGTACCTGTGGTCCACTACCTGTGCTTTGGTACCTGTGGTCCACTACCTGTGCTTTGGTACCTGTGGTCCACTACCTGTGCTTTGGTACCTGTGGTCCATTACCTGTGCTTTGGTACCTGTGGTCCACTACCTGTGCTTTGGTACCTGTGGTCCACTACCTGTGCTTTGGTACCTGTGGTCCACTACCTGTGCTTTGGTACCTGTGGTCCACTACCTGTGCTTTGGTACCTGTGGTTCACTACCTGTGCTTTGGTACCTGTGGTCCACTACCTGTGCTTTGGTACCTGTGGTCCACTACCTGTGCTTTGGTACCTGTGGTCCACTACCTGTGCTTTGGTACCTGTGGTCCACTACCTGTGCTTTGGTACCTGTGGTCCACTACCTGTGCTTTGGTACCTGTGGTCCACTACCTGTGCTTTGGTACCTGTGGTCCACTACCTGTGCTTTGGTACCTGTGGTCCACTACCTGTGCTTTGGTACCTGTGGTCCACTACCTGTGCTTTGGTACCTGTGGTCCACTACCTGTGCTTTGGTACCTGTGGTCCACTACCTGTGCTTTGGTACCTGTGGTCCACTACCTGTGCTTTGGTACCTGTGGTCCACTACCTGTGCTTTGGTACCTGTGGTCCACTACTTGTGGTTCACTTCCAACGGTCCACTGTCTACGGTCCACTACCTGTGGTTCACTACCTACGGTCCACTACCTATAGTCCACTACCTACGGTCCACTACCTATGGTCCACTAGTGGTCCACTACATACGGTTCACTACGTACGGTCCACTACCTGTGGTCCAGTACCTACAGTCCACTACCTACGGTCCACTACCTGTAGTCCACTACCTGTGGTTCACTACCTACGGTCCACTACCCGTAGTCCACTACCTACGGTCCACTAAAGGTCGACTACCTGTGGTCCACTACCTACGGTCCACTACCTGTGGTCTACTACCTACGATCCACTACCTGTGGGGCACTACTTGTGGTCCACTACCTACGGTCCACAACCTACAGTCCACTACCTATGGTCCACTACCTACGGTCCACTACCTGTGGGCCACTACTTGTGGTTCACTACCTACGGTCCACTACCTACGGTCCACTGCCTGTGGTCCACTGCCTATGGTCCACTACCTACGTTCCACTACCCACGGTCCACTACCTGTGGGCCACTACTTGTGGTTCACTACCTACGGTCCACTACCTACGGTCCACTACCTGTGGTCCACTACCTACGGTCCACTACCTACGTTCCACTACCTACGGTCCACTACCTGTGGTCCACTAGTGATCCACTACCTATGGTTCACTACGTACGGTCCACTAACTTTGGTCCAGTACCTACGGTCCACTACCTGTAGTCCACTACCTACGGTCCACTACCTACGGTCCACTACCTGTAGTCCACTACCTACGGTCCACTACCTACGGTCCACTACCTGTAGTCCACTACCTACGGTCCACTACCTGTGGTCCACTACCTATGGTCCACTACCTACGGTCAACTACCTCTGGCCCACTACCTACGGTCCACTACCTGTGGTCCACTACGTATGGTCCACTACCTATGGTCCACTACATACGGTCCACTACATGTGGTCCACTACCTGTGGTCCACTACCTACGGTCCACTACCTACATTCCACTACCTACATTCCACTATCTACATTCCACTACTTACATTCCACTACCTACATTCCACTACCTACATTCCACTATCTACATTCCACTATCTACATTCCACTATCTACATTCCGCTACCTACATTCCACTATCTACATTCCACTATCTACATTCCACTATTTACATTCCACTATCTACATTCCGCTACCTACATTCCACTATCTACATTCCACTATCTACATTCCACTATTTACATTCCACTACCTACATTCCACTATCTACATTCCACTATCTACATTCCACTATCTACATTCCACTACCTACATTCCACTACCTACATTCCACTATCTACATTCCACTATCTACATTCCACTATTTACATTCCACTATTTACATTCCACTATCTACATTCCACTAGCTACATTCCACTACCTACATTCCACTACCTATATTCCACTACCTACATTCCACTATCTACATTCCACTATCTACATTCCACTATCTACATTCCACTACCTACATTCCACTATCTACATTCCACTATCTACATTCCACTATCTACATTCCATTACCTACATTCCACTATCTACATTCCACTACCTACATTCCACTATCTACATTCCACTATCTACATTCCACTACCTACATTCCACTATCTACATTCCACTACCTACATTCCACTATCTACATTCCACTATCTACATTCCACTATCTACATTCCACTACCTACATTCCACTATCTACATTCCACTATCTACATTCCACTATCTACATTCCACTACCTACATTCCACTATCTACATTCCACTACCTACATTCCACTATCTACATTCCACTACCTACATTCTACTATCTACATTCCACTATCTACATTCCACTACCTACATTCCACTATCTACATTCCACTACCTACATTCCACTACCTACATTCCACTATCTACATTCCACTATCTACATTCCACTACCTACATTCCACTACCTACATTCCACTATCTACATTCCACTATCTACATTCCACTACCTACATTCCACTATCTACATTCCACTACCTACATTCCACTATCTACATTCCACTATCTACATTCCACTACCTACATTCCACTATCTACATTCCACTATCTACATTCCACTATCTACATTCCACTACCTATACTGAACAAGCACATGAGAGCATGAAGGTTCAACTTGTGGGTTTACTGAACAAAGTTTACCTTCCTGTGGAGATGGTGACCCCAGCTGACCCCGTGACCTGACACAGGGTCTTAATGGTCACACTTCACACTTCTTTGATTACCGCCTCATAATTCTTTTAGAATTCTTTTGTTAGACTATCCATTATCACTAAAATTAAACTACTAGTGATATATATATATATATATATATATATATATATATATATATATATATATATATATATATATATATATATATATATATATATTATTTATTTATTATCACTCTGGCCGATTCCCACCAAGGCAGGGTGGCCCGAAAAAGAAAAACTTTCACCATCATTCACTCCATCACTGTCTTGCCAGAAGGGTGCTTTACACTACAGTTTTTAAACTGCAACATTAACACACCTCCTTCAGAGTGCAGGCACTGTACTTCCCATCTCCAGGACTCAAGTCCGGCCTGCCGGTTTCCCTGAATCCCTTCTTAAATGTTACTTTGCTCACACTCCAACAGCACGTCAAGTATTAAAAACCATTTGTCTCCATTCACTCCTATCAAACACGCTCACGCACGCCTGCTGGAAGTCCAAGCCCCTCGCACACAAAACCTCCTTTACCCCCTCCCTCCAACCTTTCCTACGCCGACCCCTACCCCGCCTTCCTTCCACTACAGACTGATACACTCTTGAAGTCATTCTGTTTCGCTCCATTCTCTCTACATGTCCGAACCACCTCAACAACCCTTCCTCAGCCCTCTGGACAACAGTTTTGGTAGTCCCGCACCTCCTCCTAACTTCCAAACTACGAATTCTCTGCATTATATTCACACCATACATTGCCCTCAGACATGACATCTCCACTGCCTCCAGCCTTCTCCTCGCTGCAACATTCATCACCCATGCTTCACACCCATATAAGAGTGTTGGTAAAACTATACTCTCATACATTCCCCTCTTTGCCTCCAAGGACAAAGTTCTTTGTCTCCACAGACTCCTAAGTGCACCACTCACCCTTTTCCCCTCATCAATTCTATGATTCACCTCATCCTTCATAGACCCATCCGCTGACACGTCCACTCCCAAATATCTGAATACATTCACCTCCTCCATACTCTCTCCCTCCAATCTGATATCCAGTCTTTCATCACCTAATATTTTTGTTATCCTCATAACCTTACTCTTTCCTGTATTCACTTTTAATATTCTTCTTTTGCACACCCTACCAAATTCATCCACCAATCTCTGCAACTTTTCTTCAGACTCTCCCAAGAGCACAGTGTCATCAGCAAAGAGCAACTGTGACAACTCCCACTTTACGTGTGATTCTTTATCTTTTAACTCCACACCTCTTGTCAAGACCCTCGCATTTACTTCTCTTATAACCCCATCTATAAATATATTAAACAACCACGGTGACATCACACATCCTTGTCTAAGGCCTACTTTTACTGGGAAATAATTTCCCTCTTTCCTACATACTCTAACTTGAGCCTCACTATCCTCGTAAAAACTCTTCACTGCTTTCAGTAACCTACCTCCTACACCATACACCTGCAACATCTGCCACATTGCCCCCCTATCCACCCTGTCATACGCCTTTTCCAAATCCATAAATGCCACAAAGACCTCTTTAGCCTTATCTAAATACTGTTCACTTATATGTTTCACTGTAAACACCTGGTCCACATACCCCCTACCTTTCCTAAAGCCTCCTTGTTCGTCTGCTATCCTATTCTCCGTCTTACTTTTAATTCTTTCAATAATAACTCTACCATACACTTTACCAGGTATACTCAACAGACTTATCCCCCTATAATTTTTGCACTCTCTTTTGTCCCCTTTGCCTTTATACAAAGGAACTATGCATGCTCTTTGCCAATCCCTAGGTACCTTACCCTCTTCCATACATTTATTAAATAATTGCACCAACCACTCCAAAACTATATCCCCACCTGCTTTTAACATTTCTATCTTTATCCCATCAATCCCGGCTGCCTTACCCCCTTTCATTTTACCTACTGCCTCACGAACTTCACCACTCTCTTAACCTCTCTCTTTTTCTCCATATACTCTTCCCTCCTTGCATCACTTCTACTTTGTAAAAACTTCTCATATGCTAACTTTTTCTCCCTTACTACTCTCTTTACATCATCATTCCACCAATCACTCCTCTTCCCTCCCACACCCACTTTCCTGTAACCACAAACTTCTGCTGAACACTCTAACACTACATTTTTAAACTACCCCATGCCTCTTCGACCCCATTGCCTATGCTCTCATTAGCCCATCTATCCTCCAATAACTGTTTATATCTTTCCCTAACTGCCTCCTCTTTTAGTTTATAAACCTTCACCTCTCTCTTCCCTGATGCTTCCATTCTCCTAGTATCCCATCTACCTTTTACTCTCAGTGTAGCTACAACTAGAAAGTGATCTGATATATCTGTGGCCCCTCTATAAACATGTACATCCTGAAGTCTACTCAACAGTCTTTTATCTACCAATACATAATCCAACAAACTACTGTCATTTCGCCCTACATCATATCTTGTATACTTATTTATCCTCTTTTTCTTAAAATATGTATTACCTATAACTAAACCCCTTTCTATACAAAGTTCAATCAAAGGGCTCCCATTATCATTTACACCCACACCCTCTCTAAAAGTTTCTCCTACTTTAGCATTCAGGTCCCCTACCACAATTACTCTCTCACTTGGTTCAAAGGCTCCTATACATTCACTTAACATCTCCCAAAATCTCTCTCTCTCCTCTTCATTCCTCTCTTCTCCAGGTGCATACACGCTTATTATGACCCACTTCTCGCATCCAACCTTTACTTTAATCCACATAATTCTTGAATTTACACATTCATATTCTCTTTTCTCCTTCCATAACTGATCATTCAACATTACTGCTACCCCTTCCTTTGCTCTAACTCTCTCAGATACTCCAGATTTAATCCCATTTATTTCCCCCCACCGAAACTCCCCTACCCCCTTCAGCTTTGTTTTGCTTAGGGCCAGGACATCCAACTTCTTTTCATTCATAACATCAACAATCATCTGTTTCTTGTCATCCGCACTACATCCACGCACATTCAAGCATCTCAGTTTTATAAAGTTTTTCTTCTTCTCTTTTTTAGTAAATGTCTACAGGAGAAGGGGTTACTAGCCCATTGCTCCCGGCATTTTAGTCGCCTCATACGACACGCATGGCTTACGGAGGAAAGATTCTTTTCCACTTCCCCATGGACAATATAAGAAATAAAGAACAAGAAGAGCTATTTAGAAAAAGGAGAAAAACCTAGATGTATGTATATATATATATGCATGTGCGTGTCTGTGAAGTGTGACCAAAGTGTAAGTTGGAGTAGCAAGATATCCCTGTTATCTAGCGTGTTTATGAGACAGAAAAAGAAACCAGCAATCCTACCATCATGCAAAACAGTTACAGGTTTCTGTTTCACAGCCATCTGGCAGGACGGTAGTACTTCCCTGGGTGGTTGCTGTCTACCAACCTACTACCTAGTAGGTTGGTTGGTATATATATATATATATATATATTATATATATATATATATATATATATATATATATATATATATATATATATATATATATATATATATATATCGTGCCGAATAGGTAAACTCTTCAATTAGCAAGAACTCATTTAAAATTAAATACTTTCTAAAATTTTCTCTCATATGTTTAAAGATATAATTTTTCATGAATGTTAATATAAAAAAATTAATAATTTTGTACCAAAAGAACCTTAGAAAACTTACCTAACCATATTATAACAATCGCAGTTTAATTTAGCCTAATCCAACTAAATATAGTTTAGATTACTTTGCAATAATTTAATAATAAACAAACACAATGCAATATATTTTTTCGTTAGGTTCCGAATGATTTTTGCGAAATTTTTGCATACAGAAATTTTCACTTGCCTTATTCGGCAAGAGCGTTACTATTTAAACCAAACTCGCAAGTTTTACCTATTCAGCACGAAAAATATATGTGTATGTGTATGTGTGTGTGTGTGTGTGTGTGTGTACTCGCCTATTTGTACTCACCTATTTGTGGTTGCAGGGGTCGATTCATAGCTCCTGGCCCCGCCTCTTCGCTGATTGCTACTAGGTCCTCTCTCTCCCTGCCCCATGAGCTTTATCATACCTCGCCTTAAAACTATGTATGGTTCCCGCCTCCACTACGTCACTTTCTAGGCTATTCCACGGCCTGACTACTCTATGACTGAAGAAATACTTCCTAACATCCCTTTGATTCATCTGAGTCTTCAACTTCCAATTGTGACCTCTTGTGTCTGTGTCCCTTCTCTGGGACATCCCGTCTTTGTTCACCTTGTCTATTCCGCGCAGTATTTTATATGTCGTTATCATGTCTCCCCTGACCCTCCTGTCCTCCAGTGTCGTCAGGCCAATTTCCCTCAACCTTTCTTCGTAGGACAATCCCCGTAGCTCTGGGACTAGTCTTGTTGCAAACCTTTGCAATTTCTCTAATTTCTTGACGTGCTTGACTAGGTGTGGATTCCAAACTGGTGCTGCATACTCCAGTATGGGCCTGACGTAAATGGTATACAGAGTCTTGAACGAATCCTTACTGAGGTATCGGAACGCTTTCCCTAGGTTTGCCAGGCGCCCGTATGCTGCAGCAGTTATCTGATTGATGTGCGTCTCAGGAGATATGCTCGGTGTTATACTCACCCCCAGATCTTTTTCCTTGAGTGAGGTTTGGAGTCTTTGGTCATCTAAACTATATTGTGTCTGCGGTCTTCTTTGCCCTTCCCCAATCTTCATGACTTTGCATTTGGCAGTGTTAAACTCAAGGAGCCAGTTGCTGGACCAGGCTTGTAGCCTGTCCAGGTCTCTTTGTAGTCCTGCCTGATCCTCATCCGATTTGATTCTTCTCATTAACTTCACATCATCTGCAAACAAGGACACTTCTGAGTCTATCCCTTCCGTTATGTGTGTACTCACCTAATTGTGGTTGCAGGGGTCGATACACAGCTCCTGGCCCCGCCTCTTCACTGATCGCTACTAGGTCCTCTCTCTGCTTCCAGAGCTTTGTCATACCTCGTCTTAAAGCTATGTGTGGTTCCTGCCTCCACTACATCACTTGTTAGGCTGTTCCACTTCCTGACGACTCTATGATTGAAGAAATACTTCCTAACATCCCTATGACTCGTCTGAGTCTTCAGCTTCCAATTGTGACCCTTGTTTCTGTCTCCCCTCTCTGGAACAACCTGTTCCAGAGAGGGGACACACACACACAAGGTGTGTGTGTGTGTGTGTGTGTGTGTGTGTGTGTGTGTGTGTGTGTGTGTGTGTGTGTGTGTGTGTGTGTGTGTGTGTATGTGTGTGTGTGTGTGTGTGTGTGTGTGTGTGTGTGTGTGTGTGTGTGTGTGTGTGTGTGTGTGTGTGTGTGTGTGTGTGTGTGTGTGTGTCAGAGGTTTGGTCTTAGTTTTAACTTTTTTACATTAACATTAATTTCCGCGTTGATGCCGTGACCTTCAATGTATCCAAAATCACTCAAGTGATTTATTGCTTCTTCTGTTGTGAATCTTACGTGTCCCAACACTGAGGGGTATGACTCTCTTACGTGTCCCAGCACTGAGGGATATGACTCTCCACTGATAATTCTGGTAATGATTCTGGTTTAACTTGTTATTGAGCTGCTACTACGTTTATTTGTTGCATTATATGAACTGGTTCTTACCTGGCTGATGTCTTCCTTCTACCTACCAGCCAGGTGTGTAATGGCTGTGTCATGTACTTGTAGAAATAAACTTTATTTGTCTTCCTGGTGGTGTAGCTGAGGAACAAGTTACGACACTTGACTTTGTCTTCCTGGTGGTGTAGCTGAAGAACAAGTTACGACACTTGACTTTGTCTTCCTGGTGGTGTAGCTGAGGAACAAGTTACGACACTTGACTTTGTCTTCCTGGTGGTGTAGCTGAGGAACAAGTTACGACACTTGACTTTGTCTTCCTGGTGGTGTAGCTGAGGAACAAGTTACGACACTTGACTTTGTCTTCCTGGTGGTGTAGCTGAGGAACAAGTTACGACACTTGACTTTGTCTTCCTGGTGGTGTAGCTGAGGAACAAGTTACGACACTTGACTTTGTCTTCCTGGTGGTGTAGCTGAAGAACAAGTTACGACACTTGACTTTGTCTTCCTGGTGGTGTAGCTGAGGAACAAGTTACAACACTTGACTTTGTCTTCCTGGTGGTGTAGCTGAGGAACAAGTTACGACACTTGAATTTGGCTGATGTGTCATTTAAAAATTTATTGATCTTCTGTTTTAATTCGTTTTTTTTCGAAATTCTCCTCCGAATTTCACCTTTTTCTCAATTTTATTTATAATTATTATTATGAGTTATGAGAGGCGTGTTAAACCGCGGATATCATACAACGCCTGGACGAGTGGCAGGTAATTAGGTTTAATGCAAACTCCAGGTAAACATGTTCAATTACTTGGAACAGGAGCCTCTGGCTGACATCCAGGGAGCTTCTTGAGGACGGTGTTCTGAGAGTTTCTCGTTTTATTCCACACTTCATTGTGCTTGAGTCATCATCATTCCATAATGATTGAAGAACCAGCTGTTTATAATGTATAATGAATTTTACTTCTCGTTGTTGATGAGTGAATCAGTGAGGCAATCCCAATCTAACCTATTTTTTTGCAAAGAAAACAGTGAGCGGTGCTGACCTTTACTTTCACTGTCATGACTCTTGTGTTGCTGGGTTCATAGTGAAGAAATACAGGTGCTTTAATTATTCGAGTAGCTATTCTGTGGCTTTTTACTGAATGATTTTGTTTCATTGTATTCTTGTAAGAACATCTCTCTTGTTATATACACCAAATTCCTGACAACATATTTGCTTTTGGTTTGATCATCATCTGTGTCTGACAGACTACGAGAAGTACATATAACCAAGCTTAACTGGCTACTACAACATCAGTCTGTCTGTTCACGTTGCAAGTTGCTCCATAAACGTACTTATCTACGATAATGTTATAGTGAGTTATAGATCTACTCAGGCTTCTAGGTGCATTCCTATAACATTCAGTTTCATTATTTACTTCTCTCCTATTTTTATTCCTAATGTTAGACACGGACACACCAAGGTTATATTCTACACTTTCCTTCAGGGTACTTTCTTTGGCCGACTTATCAGTTTTATCATTATGGAGTAATTTAGTGTATGTGATGGAATCCATCAAAATCACACATTACTGTAATTCCTTTTTTCCGGATTTTTGGCCATCTGTACCTAGTTTCTCCAATTAGCATGCTGAGTCATTATGCGAGTCAAGAGATGACATAGAATCTCTTGATTCTATGTCATAATTGTTTGCCATTAGGATGGCAAACAATTTAGTTTGCAGTGTAGACGAACTTTAGTTAATTCTTATGCCTAACTCAACATGGTTCCTGTTGGTTTTATTTAGTCAGGTGACAACAAGAGCCAGTAGACTCCTGCTAGATCACTGTACATAATTTGTAATATATCATTAGAATAGTTGAACGAGAAATTTCTTCTTGAGGAGTTGTCTCTGCAAGTGATTTAAGGAAGGGATTACTAGCGATGAACTTCTTGGGAGGAGCTTGCAGGTATGTGATATTATGTGAACACATCTTCCATGGAGAGGTAAAGTGCTCTTGTTGTCTACAGTGATACAGTTTGTACAAGGTATAAAGCTAAATATAATTGCATGTTTCCACAGCCCATTTAGATCTATGTATTTACTTCTAGATATTTAGTGAGATTTATAGTGAGAGTGGTTCATCTCCAAGCATCCTAACACAAAGCACACTGTTAAACTCAACAATCCTCTCACTAATACTGAGAGTGAAGGAGTATAGTGAGAATGGGATGGGTACTCAGCCTTGCCACTGCGCCATCAACACAAGACCAACCTGGTCATCAATTACTGTGGTTAGTATAGCTTGTCGGCGCATCCTGCGGAGACGGAGGTCACAGGTCAAGGCCAGGCAGGCAGCTGACCACAAACCAGCTTCACACACTCAAAAATCTTAAATCTCAAATACCTCCTTTGAAGGAAACAGGTTTGGGAGTCACAGCTGAAGAAACAAGATATTGTGGAGGGAGTGTGGTACTTTGTATGTTTAAAACCCAGTACAAGACCAGTCCCATGTCCCCAGTACAAGACCAGTCCCACGTCCCTCAGTACAAGACCAGTCCCACGTCCCCCAGTACAAGACTAGTCAAAACCAATCCCAGTACAAGACCAGTCCCACGTCCCCAGTACTAGTCCCACATCCCCCAGTACACGACCAGTCCCACGTCCCCCAGTACACGACCAATCGCACGTCCACCAGCACAAGATCAGTCACACGTCCCCAACACAAGATCAGTCACACGTCCCCCAGTACAAGACCAGTCACACGTGCCCCAGTACAAGACCAGTCACACGTGCCCCAGTACAAGACTAGTCAAAACCAATCCCAGTACAAGACCAGTCCCACGTCCCCAGTACTAGTCCCACATCCCCCAGTACACGACCAGTCCCACGTCCCTCAGTACAAGACCAATCACACGTCCCCTTAGTACAAAACCAGTCACACGTCCCCCAGTAAAAAACCAGTTACACGTCCCCCAGTGGGACAGTCTGTCACTTCAACCAGGCCATTTCACGGCACCTCTCCGGTTTTAGTCAGAATTGGCACGCTTATAGAGTTCAGTGTGAAAATGAGGTTGTCACATGTCTGTAGCTTAAACAGTTCCGGAACTTTGACCATGTGAAATTTTGAAATGAAATATCTCAGCTTGTATGGTATGTACAGAGCTGATACAAGTACCATTTTGAAGCTAAAGAGTAGCTCTAAAACATTTATTTAGAATATTTTTGATACCAGAGGAAAAACAAAAAAGTTGACCCTTGTGAGGACATGTTATATAGTAAGATTCATAGTGAGTGTCTGGTTCATTTCTTAACATTCTAATACCAAGCACAGTGTTAATCTCAGCAATCATATCACTGATCCTATAAACACCAAACTTCTTCCTCATATTAAGAATCTTGGTAGATTCAGGACAGCTAAGAATAATTCTAGCTTCGTCTTGCATAAACTTCAAGGACCGGAGAGAATTTTGCTTAACATGGGCGCAGAATAATCAGTGAAGGATCTTATATAGTTTACAAGAGTCAGGCACATGTGTAACACTTATCTATTTTTCAATACATTTCACCTGCACAGATGGTTTCTTCAGTCGAATACAAGCGATTGTAATACTGGAGACTAAGAGAGTGCAGAGGCAAATTGAGGTGATCAGTCCTTTAACTTTGAAAGAAGGTGATCAGTCCTCAAGTGTGGCCAGTTCCATGGGGTGGTATCTTCTATCAAGGGTAAGAGACTGATCCCTTCACTTTATCTCTCCACGTCTACTGTCTCCAGTGTCATAATCGCCTGTATTAGACTGACAATGTCTGCTGTGTGAGCGAAATGTTTGAAAAATAAGAAATGCGCCATAAAGGTTGCATGGGAAATAAAGAAAGATGGTTGGTGTGAGCCAGCTCACAGGAACAATGAGCCAGCTCACAAGAACAATGAGCCAGCTCACAGGAACAATGAGCCAGTTCACAGGAACAATGAGCCAGTTCACAGGAACAATGAGCCAGCTCACAGGAACAATGAGCCAGCTCACAGGAACAATGAGCCAGTTCACAGGAACAATGAGCCAGCTCACAGGAACAATGAGCCAGTTCACAGGAACAATGAGCCAGTTCACAGGAACAATGAGCCAGCTCACAGGAACAATGAGCCAGTTCACAGGAACAATGAGCCAGCTCACAGGAACAATGAGCCAGCTCACAGGAACAATGAGCCAGCTCACAGGAACAATGAGCCAGCTCACAAGAACAATGAGCCAGCTCACAGGAACAATGAGCCAGCTCACAGGAACAATGAGCCAGTTCACAGGAACAATGAGCCAGTTCACAGGAACAATGAGCCAGCTCACAGGAACAATGAGCCAGTTCACAGGAACAATGAGCCAGCTCACAGGAACAATGAGCCAGCTCACAGGAACAATGAGCCAGCTCACAGGAACAATGAGCCAGTTCACAGGAACAATGAGCCAGCTCACAGGAACAATGAGCCAGTTCACAGGAACAATGAGCCAGCTCACAGGAACAGTGAGCCAGTTCACAGGAACAATGAGCCAGTTCACAGGAACAATGAGCCAGTTCACAGGAACAATGAGCCAGCTCACAGGAGCAATGAGCCAGCTCACAGGAACAATGAGCCAGTTCACAGGAACAATGAGCCAGTTCACAGGAACAATGAGCCAGCTCAAAGGAACAATGAGCCAGTTCTCAGGAACAATGAGTCAGTTCACAGGAACAATGAGCCAGTTCACAGGAACAATGAGCCAGTTCACAGGAACAATGAGCCAACTCACAGGAGCAATGAGCCAACTCACAGGAACAACGAGCCAACTCACATGAACAATGAGCCAGTTCACAGGAACAATGAGCCAACTCACAGGAACAACGAGCCAACTCTCAGGAACAATGACCCAATTCACAGGAATAATGAGCCAACTCACAGGAACAATGAGCCAACTCACAGGAGCAATGAGCCAACTCACAGGAACAACGAGCCAATTCACAGGAACAATGAGCCAGTTCACAGGAGCAATGAGCCAACTAACAGGAACAACGAGCCAATTCACAGGAACAATGAGCCAGCTCACAGGAACAATGAGCCAACTCACAGGAACAACAAACCAACTCACAGGAACAATGACCCAATTCACAGGAATAATGAGCCAACTCACAGGAACAATGAGCCAACTCACAGGAACAACGAGCCAACTCACAGGAACAACGAGCCAGCTCACAGGAACAATGAGCCAACTCACAGGAACAACAAGCCAACTCACAGGAGCAATGAGCCAGTTCACAAGAACAATGAGCCAGTTCACAGGAACAATGAGCCAGTTCACAGGAACAATGAGCCAGTTCACAGGAACAATGAGCCAGCTCACAGGAACAATGAACCAGCTCACAGGAACAATGAGCCAACTCACAGGAACAATGAGCCAGTTTACAGGAACAATGAGCCAACTCACAGGAACAATGAGCCAGCTCACAGGAACAATGATTCAACTCACAGGAGCAATGAGCCAACTCACAGGAACAATGACCCAATTCACAGGAACAATGAGCCAACTCACAGGAACAACGAGCCAACTCACAGGAACAATGAGCCAGCTCACAGGAACAATGAGCCAACTCACAGGAACAATGAATCAATTCACAGGAACAATGAGCCAGCTCACAGGAACAATAAGCCAGCTCACAGGAACAACGAGCCAACTCACAGGAACAACGAGCCAACTCACAGGAACAACGAGCCAACTCACAGGAACAATGAGCCAGCTCACAGGAACAATGAGACAACTCACAGGAACAACAAGCCAACTCACAGGAACAATGACCCAATTCACAGGAATAGTGAGCCAACTCACAGGAACAATGAGCCAACTCACAGGAACAACGAGCCAACTCACAGGAACAATGAGCCAACTCACAGGGACAATGAGCCAACTCACAGGGACAATGAGCCAACTCACAGGAACAATGAGTCAGCTTACAGGAACAATGAGCCAACTCACAGGAACAATGAGCCAACTCACAGGGACAATGAGCCAGCTCACAGGAACAATGAGCCAACTCACAGGGACAATGAGCCAGCTCACAGGAACAATGAGCCAACTCACAGGGACAATGAGCCAGCTCACAGGAACAATGAGCCAACTCACAGGGACAATGAGCCAGCTCACAGGAAAAATGAGCCAACTCACAGGGACAATGAGCCAGCTCACGGGAACAATTAGCCAGCTCACAGGAACAATGAGCCAGCTCACGGGAACAATGAGCCAGCTCACGAGAACAATGAGCCAGCTCACGGGAACAATGAGACAGCTCACAAAAGCAATGAGCCAACTCACATGAGCAATGAGCCATCTCACAGGAACAATGAACCAGCTCACAGGAACAATTAGCCAACTCACAGGAACAATGAGCCAGCTCACAGGAACAATGAGCCAGCTCACAGGAACAATGAGCCAACTCACAGGAGCAATGAGCCAACTCACAGGAACAACGAGCCAATTCACAATAACAATGAGCCAGTTCACAGGAGCAATGAGCCAACTAACAGGAACAACGAGCCAATTCACAGGAACAATGAGCCAGCTCACAGGAACAACAAACCAACTCACAGGAACAATGACCCAATTCACAGGAATAATGAGGCAACTCACAGGAACAATGAGCCAACTCACAGGAACAACGAGCCAACTCACAGGAACAACGAGCCAGCTCACAGGAACAATGAGCCAACTCACAGGAACAACAAGCCAACTCACAGGAGCAATGAGCCAGTTCACAAGAACAATGAGCCAGTTCACAGGAACAATGAGCCAGTTCACAGGAACAATGAGCCAGTTCACAGGAACAATGAGCCAGCTCACAGGAACAATGAACCAGCTCACAGGAACAATGAGCCAACTCACAGGAACAATGAGCCAGTTTACAGGAACAATGAGCCAACTCACAGGAACAATGAGCCAGCTCACAGGAACAATGATTCAACTCACAGGAGCAATGAGCCAACTCACAGGAACAATGACCCAATTCACAGGAACAATGAGCCAACTCACAGGAACAACGAGCCAACTCACAGGAACAATGAGCCAGCTCACAGGAACAATGAGCCAACTCACAGGAACAATGAATCAATTCACAGGAACAATGAGCCAGCTCACAGGAACAATAAGCCACCTCACAGGAACAACGAGCCAACTCACAGGAACAACGAGCCAACTCACAGGAACAACGAGCCAACTCACAGGAACAATGAGCCAGCTCACAGGAACAATGAGACAACTCACAGGAACAACAAGCCAACTCACAGGAACAATGACCCAATTCACAGGAATAGTGAGCCAACTCACAGGAACAACGAGCCAACTCACAGGAACAATGAGCCAACTCACAGGGACAATGAGCCAGCTCACAGGGACAATGAGCCAACTCACAGGAACAATGAGTCAGCTTACAGGAACAATGAGCCAACTCACAGGAACAATGAGCCAACTCACAGGGACAATGAGCCAGCTCACAGGAACAATGAGCCAACTCACAGGGACAATGAGCCAGCTCACAGGAACAATGAGCCAACTCACAGGGACAATGAGCCAGCTCACAGGAACAATGAGCCAACTCACAGGGACAATGAGCCAGCTCACAGGAAAAATGAGCCAACTCACAGGGACAATGAGCCAGCTCACGGGAACAATTAGCCAGCTCACAGGAACAATGAGCCAGCTCACGGGAACAATGAGCCAGCTCACGAGAACAATGAGCCAGCTCACGGGAACAATGAGACAGCTCACAAAAGCAATGAGCCAACTCACATGAGCAATGAGCCATCTCACAGGAACAATGAGCCAGCTCACAGGAACAATTAGCCAACTCACATTAACAATGAGTCAGCTTACAGGAACAATGAGACAACTCTCAGGAACAACAAGCCAACTCACAGGAACAATGACCCAATTCACAGGAATAGTGAGCCAACTCACAGGAACAATGAGCCAACTCACAGGAACAACGAGCCAACTCACAGGAACAATGAGCCAACTCACAGGGACAATGAGCCAGCTCACAGGGACAATGAGCCAACTCACAGGAACAATGAGTCAGCTTACAGGAACAATGAGCCAACTCACAGGAACAATGAGCCAACTCACAGGGACAATGAGCCAGCTCACAGGAACAATGAGCCAACTCACAGGGACAATGAGCCAGCTCACAGGAACAATGAGCCAACTCACAGGGACAATGAGCCAGCTCACAGGAACAATGAGCCAACTCACAGGGACAATGAGCCAGCTCACAGGAAAAATGAGCCAACTCACAGGGACAATGAGCCAGCTCACGGGAACAATTAGCCAGCTCACAGGAACAATGAGCCAGCTCACGGGAACAATGAGCCAGCTCACGAGAACAATGAGCCAGCTCACGGGAACAATGAGACAGCTCACAAAAGCAATGAGCCAACTCACATGAGCAATGAGCCATCTCACAGGAACAATGAGCCAGCTCACAGGAACAATTAGCCAACTTACAGGAACAATGAGCCAGCTCACAGGAACAATGAGCCAGCTCACAGGAACAATGAGCCAACTCACAGGAGCAATGAGCCAACTCACAGGAACAACGAGCCAATTCACAGGAACAATGAGCCAGTTCACAGGAGCAATGAGCCAACTAACAGGAACAACGAGCCAATTCACAGGAACAATGAGCCAGCTCACAGGAACAACAAACCAACTCACAGGAACAATGACCCAATTCACAGGAATAATGAGGCAACTCACAGGAACAATGAGCCAACTCACAGGAACAACGAGCCAACTCACAGGAACAACGAGCCAGCTCACAGGAACAATGAGCCAACTCACAGGAACAACAAGCCAACTCACAGGAGCAATGAGCCAGTTCACAAGAACAATGAGCCAGTTCACAGGAACAATGAGCCAGTTCACAGGAACAATGAGCCAGTTCACAGGAACAATGAGCCAGCTCACAGGAACAATGAACCAGCTCACAGGAACAATGAGCCAACTCACAGGAACAATGAGCCAGTTTACAGGAACAATGAGCCAACTCACAGGAACAATGAGCCAGCTCACAGGAACAATGATTCAACTCACAGGAGCAATGAGCCAACTCACAGGAACAATGACCCAATTCACAGGAACAATGAGCCAACTCACAGGAACAACGAGCCAACTCACAGGAACAATGAGCCAGCTCACAGGAACAATGAGCCAACTCACAGGAACAATGAATCAATTCACAGGAACAATGAGCCAGCTCACAGGAACAATAAGCCACCTCACAGGAACAACGAGCCAACTCACAGGAACAACGAGCCAACTCACAGGAACAACGAGCCAACTCACAGGAACAATGAGCCAGCTCACAGGAACAATGAGACAACTCACAGGAACAACAAGCCAACTCACAGGAACAATGACCCAATTCACAGGAATAGTGAGCCAACTCACAGGAACAACGAGCCAACTCACAGGAACAATGAGCCAACTCACAGGGACAATGAGCCAGCTCACAGGGACAATGAGCCAACTCACAGGAACAATGAGTCAGCTTACAGGAACAATGAGCCAACTCACAGGAACAATGAGCCAACTCACAGGGACAATGAGCCAGCTCACAGGAACAATGAGCCAACTCACAGGGACAATGAGCCAGCTCACAGGAACAATGAGCCAACTCACAGGGACAATGAGCCAGCTCACAGGAACAATGAGCCAACTCGCAGGGACAATGAGCCAGCTCACAGGAAAAATGAGCCAACTCACAGGGACAATGAGCCAGCTCACGGGAACAATTAGCCAGCTCACAGGAACAATGAGCCAGCTCACGGGAACAATGAGCCAGCTCACGAGAACAATGAGCCAGCTCACGGGAACAATGAGACAGCTCACAAAAGCAATGAGCCAACTCACATGAGCAATGAGCCATCTCACAGGAACAATGAGCCAGCTCACAGGAACAATTAGCCAACTCACAGGAACAATGAGCCAGCTTACAGGAACAATGAGCCAACTCACAGGAACAATGAACCAACTCACAGGAACAATGAGCCAACTCACAGGAACAATGAGCCAACTCACAGGAACAATGAGCCAACTCACAGGAACAATGGGGTCATTTCTTCGTGAGTTACAATGTTTGGCCAAGTGGCCAAACTTCCATTACATTCACCATTGTTTAATTTTTGCTTTGAATTCTTTTACTGATCAACATAAGGGAAGTATAAGGGAAGCCCGAGGTAGTTGAAATATAGTTTGGCTAACAAACCATAACACGGGCGGGATTTGACCCCGCTGTCAGAGAGTCTCATTTCGATTTCGTGAGTCATAGTTTGGCTACTATATGCCCGTGTCGGTCCACGGGCAGGAGGAATGTGTCGGTCCACACGCAGGAGGAATGTGTCGGTCCACGGTCAGGAGGAATGTGTCGGTCCACGAGCAGGAGGAATGTGTCGGTCCACGGGCAGGAGGAATGTGTCGGTCCACGGGCAGGAGGAATGTGTCGGTCCACGGGCAGGAGGAATGTGTCGGTCCACGGGCAGGAGGAATGTGTCGGTCCACGGGCAGGAGGAATGTGTCGGTCTACGGGCAAGGTGGTAGATAGAACGGATCTAAAATAGATTGGCTGTCTGGCTTCATCATTTACAGAAATACTGCGCATGCTTCCGTCATGTTAAACTGTGTGTGTACTCACCTAGTTGAGGTTGCAGGGATCGATTCACAGCTCCTGACCCCGCCTCTTCACTGGTCGCTACTAGGTCGCTCTTCCTGTTCCATGAGCTTTATCATACCTCTTCTTAAAGCTATGTATGGATCCTGCCTCCACTGCATAACTTCCCAGGCTATTTCACTTCTTGACAACTCTGTGACTGAAGAAATACTTCCTAACATCCCTGTGATTCATCTGAGTCTTCAACCTCCAACTGTGTCCCTTTGTTGCTGTGTCCAATCTCTGGAACATCCTGTCTCTCTCCACCTTGTCGATTCCTCTCAGTATTTTATATGTCGTTATCATGTCCCTTTTATCTCTCCAGTCTTCCAGTGTCACCAGGTAGATTTCCCTTAACCTCTCCTCGTAGGACATACCCCTTAGCTCCGGGACCAGCCATGTTGCAAACCTTTGCAGTTTCTCTAGTTTCCCTACGTGCTTGGCTAGGTGTGGGTTCCAAACTGGTGCCGCATACTCAAATATGGGCCCAACGTACACAGTGTACAGGGTCCTCAACGATTCCTTATTAAGATGTCGGAATGTTGTTCTTAAGTTTGCTAGGCGCCCGTATGCTGCGTGTGTGTGTGTGTACTCACCTATTTGTGGTTACAGGGGTCGAGTCATAGCTCCTGGCCCCGCCTCTTCGCTGATTGCTACTAGGTCCTCTCTCTCCCTGCCCCATGAGCTTTATCATATCCCGCCTCCACTACGTCACTTTCTAGGTTATTCCACGGCCTGACTACTCTATGACTGAAGAAATACTTCCTAACATCCCTGTGATTCATCTGAGTCTTCAGCTTCCAATTGTGACCTCTTGTGTCTGTGTCCCTTCTCTGGAACATCCCGTCTCTGTCGACCTTGTCTACTCCGTGCAGTATTTTATATGTCGTTATCATGTCTCCCTTGACCCTCCTGTCCTCCAGTGTCGTCAGGCCGATTTCCCTCAACCTTTCTTCGTAGGACAATCCCCGTAGCTCTGGTACTAGTCTTGTTGCAAACCTTTGCACTTTCTCTAATTTCTTGACGTGCTTGACTAGGTGTGGATTCCAAACTGGTGCTGCATACTCCAGTATGGGCCTGACGTAAATGGTATACAGAGTCTTGAACAAATCCTTACTGAGGTATCGGAACGCTATCCCTAGGTTTGCCAGGCGCCCGTATGCTGCAGCAATTATCTGATTGATGTGCGCCTCAGGAGATATGCTCGGTGTTATACTCACCCCCAGATCTTTTTCCTTGAGTGAGGTTTGCAGTCTTTGGCCATCTAAACTATACTGTGTCTGCGGTCTTCTTTGCCCTTCCCCAATCTTCATGACTTTGCATTTGGCAGGGTTAAACTCAAGGAGCCAGTTGCTGGACCAGGCTTGTAGCCTGTCCAGGTTTCTTTGTAGTCCTGCCTGATCCTCATCCGATTTGATTCTTCTCATTAACTTCACATCATCTGCAAACACAGACACTTCTGAGTCTATCCCTTCCGTTATGTCGTTCACATATACCAAGAACAGCACAGGTCCTAGGACTGACCCCTGTGGAACCCCGCTTGTCACAGGCGCCCACTCTGACACCTCGTCACGTACCATGACTCATTGTTGCCTCCCTGTCAGGTATTCTCTGATCCATTGCAGTGCCTTTCCTGTTATGTGTGCCTGATCCTCGAGCTTTTGCAGTAACCTTTTGTGAGGATCTGTATCGAAGGCCTTCTTGCAGTCCAAAAAAATGCAGTCGATCCACCCCTCTCTCTCTTGTCTTACTTCTGTCACCTTGTCATAAAACTCTAGTAGGTTTGTGACACAGGATTTTCCTTCCCTGAAACCGTGCTGCTTGTCAATTATACACTTGTTTCTTTACAGGTGCTCCACCACTCTCCTCCTGATGATCTTCTCCATGACCTTGCATACTATACACGTTAGTGATACAGGTCTGTAGTTTAGTGCCTCATGTCTGTCTCCCTTTTTAAAAATTGGGACTACATTTGCCATCTTCCATACCTCAGGGAGTTGCCCAGTTTCAAATGATGTGTTGAAGATCTTTGTTAATGGCACACACAATATCTCTGCTCCCTCTTTAAGGACCCACAGAGAGATGTCTGGTCCCACCGCCTTTGAGGTGTCAAGTTCGCATAGCAGCTTCTTCACCTCATCCTTGGTTATATGTACCTCATCCAGCACTTGCTGGTGTACCCCCCTGTTCTGATTTCCTGGAGTCC
>NC_091321.1:28263065-28298065 GCF_038502225.1 Cherax quadricarinatus | reverse complement strand
ACACGTGACAACGTCGCCTTGCCACCCACACTAGCCTGCCCGCTCTGTCTGCCACCACGGTTTACTTTCTAGATCACTTACAAAATTGTGGCTCTCACCACACTTATGTGGCTCAGGCAGATTGTAAATCGCTTCTAGGACCGTTCACTACCTTAACACACTTTGCAACCCCCACAGAACACTTGGGTAGCCCTCAGAAACACTTATATTCGCAGAGCACGGAAGGCGTGACTCGCGCCTCGGCATGTGTGTACTCACCTATTTGTGGTTGCAGGGGTCGATTCACAGCTCCTGGCCCCACCTCTTCACTGATTGCTACTAGGTCCTCTCTCTCCCTGCTCCATGAGCTTTATCATACCTCGCCTTAAAATTATGTATGGTTCCCGCCTCCACTACTTCACTTTCTAGGCTATTCCACGGCTTGACTACTCTATGACTGAAGAAATACTTCCTAACATCCCTTTGATTCATCTGAGTCTTCAACTTCCAATTGTGACCTCTTGTGTCTGTGTCCCATCTCTGGAACATCCTGTCTTTGTCCACCTCGTCTATTCCACGCAGTATTTTATATGTCGTTATCATGTCTCCCCTGACCCTCCTGGCCTCCAGGTGTGTGTGTGTGTGTGTGTGTGTGTGTGTGTGTGTGTGATTTAATTAATATTTTGCATAAATAGCTCATTACGATTGTGATCAGATATAAACATGTAAATAGCTCATTACCACTGTAACTTGTTCAGTTATCAAAACTTTGCGGTCCAGTCCCGGGACACATTCTACCACGCACAGGATGGGTATGGTGTGCATAATAAATATATTAACCTAACTAACCACCATTCAACGAATAGAATGAGAAGCCTTGACCGACCGAGGCCACGAGTCACTTGCTAATACTGTGTAAGGTAAGTATTAAGGTCTCTTATGTGGAATGAGAAGAATTTTACCCATTGTATGAATCATTTTTGCTGAGGTTGTTTGTAAGATGAAAGAGTCGTTGTGTCGTGTGAAGTGCAGGTGATGGGGGAATGTTGTCAGGTATCTGGAGAAGCTGGTTCTATAGTCAAGGTGAAGCCTGGGTCAGAGGCGTCACAGAAGGTAGGGAGAAAGCAGGCTCAAGGCTCATGTGTTGTGACACAGCCACACAACCCTACCTACGGTAGGAACACTAGAAGACTACCGAATACAGATTCATCCAACTAGGTATATTTATACACCATAGGAAGGTTAGCATAGGCATCTATGCTAACCTTTCTATGGTGCATAAATATATCTAGTTGGATGGATCTTCTTGTAGTTAGCTGGTCTAGTGGTTAACGCGTCGGTCTGCAGTTTTATGACTGATCACTGGATCCATCCCCGCCCGTGGTATGGTTTGTTTGTAATCGTGTCATTGCGATTTCATGAATCAACAACATTTTTGTTTTTGCTAGAAATGCAGCATAACTAAAGTTGTATACTAAGAACCAGGGGATGAGGTGAATCAATTTTTTAATAACTTGCAAAGCACTAAGGGAGTCTGAGACTACTACAGACGTCAAGGTAGGCATAGATGCAATACAGATAAATGCTATGAGAATTGCATACAATTCAGCTGTAAAAACGCTAGCCGAGTCTAATAAATGCCCTCGCACTACGCTGTCCGGAAATACTGCTGCAAATCCGACCCAGTCAGAGGATTTAGAACCGTGTACACTGCGACGGCATGAGAATGAGACCGAACGTGATTAAGAAAAAAGGGAGCGAGAAGCAATTGTAGGTATTTGGGCTTTCGCGCACAGCAGTGGGGAAGAACAGACACGAACTATCGGAACCTCCCAAGGGAAAAGGGAAAAGTTAAATGCTAGATGAATATATAATGGTGGCAAATAAAGAGGAGACAAGAGCGAATGTAGACAGTGAGGAAAGGGACGGAGTAAACAGGGGCAACGAACAAACAATGGACCTCTACGAACGTCCGTTACTATCCTGTACATGGAAAGATTTCGAAGGTCATGAGAGCAGACAAAATAGCGGAGGCAATGAACATCACGGCGATCGTTCAGGGCTGGAATATTCGCCTCTGCAAATAGGATCTCAACAGGTGAGGAGCGAAAAGCACCTAGACATAATCCCTGATAATGGATGAGATCAAGTTTAGATAGAGTTGCAGGAGAGGCCGTTGAATATATCTGGTCGCCATAATCTACTTTCCATAAAATTAGGGCTGAATGCAGTCGAAGGAGAGTTCAACGGTCGAGAAATCTGACTGTATCCCGTTCAGGGATACCTGAGCCATATAGGTACAATGGGGTATAAGGGACGATAGAGCGTCTGTTGAAAGTAATTTGGTGTGTTTTAGTACCAGAAAATTTATGCCCATAGGTAGTGGCCCAATTGGAAACTCGGTTGACAGAGTTCTGGAGAGAAACTGCAATGAGGGAACAGTCACCGCCTGCACAACCTATAGCGAAGTCACCAAACAGAAAAAAAAGGTTGTGGAACCACATGAACCTGAACCCCGTCCCTCAGCCTGGAGAAGCGTCCACCACCATGGTGTGGAACCACATGAACCTGAACCCCGTCCCTCAGCCTGGAGAAGCGTCCACCATCATGGTGAGGAACCACATGAACCTGAACCCCGTCCCTCAGCCTGGAGAAGCGTCCACCACCATGGTGTGGAAAAACCTGAACCTGAACCCCGTCCCTCAGCCTGGAGAAGCGTCCACCACCATGGTGTGGAACCACATGAACCTGAACCCCGTCCCTCAGCCTGGAGAAGCGTCCACCACCATGGTGTGGAACCACATGAACCTGAACCCCGTCCCTCAGCCTGGAGAAGCGTCCACCACCATGGTGTGGAAAAACCTGAACCTGAACCCCGTCCCTCAGCCTGGAGAAGCGTCCACCACCATGGTGTGGAACCACATGAACCTGAACCCCGTCCCTCAGCCTGGAGAAGCGTCCACCACCATGGTGTGGAACCACATGAACCTGAACCCCGTCCCTCAGCCTGGAGAAGCGTCCACCACCATGGTGTGGAACCACATGAACCTGAACCCCGTCCCTCAGCCTGGAGAAGCGTCCACCACCATGGTGTGGAACCACATGAACCTGAACCCCGTCCCTCAGCCTGGAGAAGCGTCCACCACCATGGTGTGGAACCACATGAACCTGAACCCCGTCCCTCAGCCTGGAGAAGCGTCCACCACCATGGTGTGGAACCGCATGAACCTGAACCCCGTCCCTCAGCCTGGAGAAGCGTCCACCACAATGGTGTGGAACCACATGAACCTGAACCCCGTCCCTCAGCCTGGAGAAGCGTCCACCACCATGGTGTGGAACCACATGAACCTGAACCCCGTCCCTCAGCCTGGAGAAGCGTCCACCACCATGGTGTGGAACCACATGAACCTGAACCCCGTCCCTCAGCCTGGAGAAGCGTCCACCACCATGGTGTGGAACCGCATGAACCTGAACCCCGTCCCTCAGCCTGGAGAAGCGTCCACCACAATGGTGTGGAACCACATGAACCTGAACCCCGTCCCTCAGCCTGGAGAAGCGTCCACCACCATGGTGTGGAACCACATGAACCTGAACCCCGTCCCTCAGCCTGGAGAAGCGTCCACCACCATGGTGTGGAACCACATGAACCTGAACCCCGTCCCTCAGCCTGGAGAAGCGTCCACCACCATGGTGTGGAACCGCATGAACCTGAACCCCGTCCCTCAGCCTGGAGAAGCGTCCACCACCATGGTGTGGAACCACATGAACCTGAACCCCGTCCCTCAGCCTGGAGAAGCGTCCACCACCATGGTGTGGAGCCACATGAACCTGAACCCCGTCCCTCAGCCTGGAGAAGCGTCCACCACCATGGTGAGGAACCACATGAACCTGAACCCCGTCCCTCAGCCTGGAGAAGCGTCCACCACCATGGTGTGGAACCACATGAACCTGAACCCCGTCCCTCAGCCTGGAGAAGCGTCCACCACCATGGTGTGGAACCACATGAACCTGAACCCCGTCCCTCAGCCTGGAGAAGCGTCCACCACCATGGTGTGGAACCACATGAACCTGAACCCCGTCCCTCAGCCTGGAGAAGCGTCCACCACCATGGTGTGGAACCACATGAACCTGAACCCCGTCCCTCAGCCTGGAGAAGCGTCCACCACCATGGTGTGGAACCACATGAACCTGAACCCCGTCCCTCAGCCTGGAGAAGCGTCCACCACCATGGTGTGGAACCACATGAACCTGAACCCCGTCCCTCAGCCTGGAGAAGCGTCCACCACCATGGTGTGGAACCACATGAACCTGAACCCCGTCCCTCAGCCTGGAGAAGCGTCCACCACCATGGTGTGGAACCACATGAACCTGAACCCCGTCCCTCAGCCTGGAGAAGCGTCCACCACCATGGTGTGGAACCGCATGAACCTGAACCCCGTCCCTCAGCCTGGAGAAGCGTCCACCACCATGGTGTGGAACCACATGAACCTGAACCCCGTCCCTCAGCCTGGAGAAGCGTCCACCACCATGGTGTGGAGCCACATGAACCTGAACCCCGTCCCTCAGCCTGGAGAAGCGTCCACCACCATGGTGAGGAACCACATGAACCTGAACCCCGTCCCTCAGCCTGGAGAAGCGTCCACCACCATGGTGTGGAACCACATGAACCTGAACCCCGTCCCTCAGCCTGGAGAAGCGTCCACCACCATGGTGTGGAACCACATGAACCTGAACCCCGTCCCTCAGCCTGGAGAAGCGTCCACCACCATGGTGTGGAACCACATGAACCTGAACCCCGTCCCTCAGCCTGGAGAAGCGTCCACCACCATGGTGTGGAACCACATGAACCTGAACCCCGTCCCTCAGCCTGGAGAAGCGTCCACCACCATGGTGTGGAACCACATGAACCTGAACCCCGTCCCTCAGCCTGGAGAAGCGTTCGCCACCCTGGTGTGGAACCACATGAACCTGAACCCCGTCCCTCAGCCTGGAGAAGCGTCCACCACCATGGTGTGGAACCACATGAACCTGAACCCCGTCCCTCAGCCTGGAGAAGCGTCCACCACCATGGTGTGGAACCACATAAACCTGAACCCCGTCCCCCAGCCTGGAGAAGCGTCCACCACCATAGTGTGGAGCCACATGAACCTGAACCCCGTCCCTCAGCCTGGAGATCTTCCACCTGACCTTAGACAGCATTTAAGACTCCATCCTCCAGCTTCATATAGTTCCAGGCTGAGGGACTGACCACCTACACACCAGCCTACACACCAGCCTACACTTACCCGCTCACACCTCTATCTACTCCTGTTCGCAGTTCACATACCTACAGATACCAGCTAGCATCTACCCTCGCCAAGACACAGTGGAGTCACGCCTCACCCCTCTCCTCACCTCTCCTCCCCTTCCCTTCCTCCAGTGTATGTTCACCCACAGGAATGGCGGTGTCTACCATGCTCAGCCCTCGGGAGTAAAAATATATAAAACAATATATATATAAACTCTATTATAGGATGTGTACACCTGGTCCCTGCGTCTTAACACTGGTTTCTTCACACCCCTCCCTCGTCTCATACCCCCTCCCTCGTCTCACACCCCCTCCCTCGTCTCACACCCCTTCCCTCGTCTCATACCCCCTCCCTCCTCTCACACCCCCTCCCTCGTCTCACACCCCCTCCCTCGTCTCACACCCCCTCCCTCGTCTCACACCCCCTCCCTCGTCTCACACCCCCTCCCTCGTCTCACACCCCCTCCCTCGTCTCACACCCCCTCCCTCGTCTCACACCCCCTCCCTCGTCTCACACCCCTTCCCTCGTCTCACACCCCTCCCTCGTCTCACATCCCCTCCCTCGTCTCACACCCCCTTCCCTCGTCGCACACCCCTCCCTCGTCTCACACCCCTCCCTCGTCTCACACCCCGTCCCTCGTCTCACACCCCCTCCCTCGTCTCACACCCCCTCCCTCGTCTCACACCCCCTCCCTCGTCTAACACCCCCTCCCTCGTCTCACACCCCCTCCCTCCCTCGTCTCACACCCCTTCCCTCGTCTCACACCCCTCCCTCGTCTCACATCCCCTCCCTCGTCTAACACCCCCTCCCTCGTCTCACACCCCCTCCCTCGTCTCACACCCCTCCCTCGTCTCACACCCCTCCCTCGTCTCACATCCCCTCCCGCGTCTAACACCCCCTCCCTCGTCTCACACCCCCTCCCTCGTCTCACACCCCCTCCCTCGTCTCACACCCCTCCCTCGTCTCACATCCCCTCCCTCGTCTAACACCCCCTCCCTCGTCTCACATCCCCTCCCTCGTCTCACACCCCCTCCCTCGTCTCACACCCCCTCCCTCGTCTCACACCCCCTCCCTCGTCTCACACCCTCTCCCTCGTCTCACACCCCCTCCCTAGTCACACCCCCCTCCTCCCCTCCCTTCCTCTCTCCCCCACTCTTCAACACAGTGTCATCTCAGTGTTCCAGCTACAACGCCAACATTCGCAGCTTGTTGTAATGAATGAATCTCTTCAGTAAGACAGACATCTGCACTTTAATGTTAGTTACGGTGAGGGAGGATGGACGGGCTGGCAGTACATCTCAGTTACGGTGAGGGAGGATGGACGGGCTGGCAGTACATCTCAGTTATGGTGAGGGAGGATGGACGGGCTGACAGTACATCTCAGTTACGGTGAGGGAGGATGGACGGGCTGGCAGTACATCTCAGTTACGGTGAGGGAGGATGGACGGGCTGGCAGTACATCTCAGTTACGGTGAGGGAGGATGGACGGGCTGACTACATCTCAGTTACGGTGAGGGAGGATGGACGGGCTGGCAGTACATCTCAGTTACGGTGAGGGAGGATGGACGGGCTGGCAGTACATCTCAGTTACGGTGAGGGAGGATGGACGGGCTGGCAGTACATCTCAGTTACGGTGAGGGAGGATGGACGGGCTGACTACATCTCAGTTACGGTGAGGGAGGATGGACGGGCTGACTACATCTCAGTTACGGTGAGGGAGGATGGACGGGCTGACAGTACATCTCAGTTACGGTGAGGGAGGAGGGACGGGCTGACTACATCTCAGTTACGGTGAGGGAGGATGGACGGGCTGCAGTACATCTCAGTTACGGTGAGGGAGGATGGACGGGCTGGCAGTACATCTCAGTTACGGTGAGGGAGGATGGACGGGCTGGCAGTACATACATCTCAGTTACGGTGAGGGAGGATGGACGGGCTGACTACATCTCAGTTACGGTGAGGGAGGATGGACGGGCTGGCAGTACATCTCAGTTACGGTGAGGGAGGATGGACGGGCTGGCAGTACATCTCAGTTACGGTGAGGGAGGATGGACGGGCTGGCAGTACATCTCAAGGTTGCTGCTACTTACCCTCACCGCTCCACCACCGCCGACCGTTGTTTCTACCCTCTATCCTCACCTATTTGTATTCACTTATCTGTGGTTGCAGGGATCGATTCACAACTCCTGGCCCCGCCTCTTCGCTGGTCGCTACTAGGTCCACTCTCTCCCTGCTCCATGAGCTTTATCGTACCTCTTCTTAAATCTATGTATGGATCCTGCCTCTCCAGATTCTTCCACTTGCTAACAACTCGAGTACAGAAGAAATACTTCCTAACATCCCTGTGATTCATCTGAGTTTTCAACTTCCAGTTGTGATCCCTTGTTGCTGTGTCCCATCTCTGAAACATTCTGACCTTGTCCACCTTGTCAATTCCTCTCAGTATTTTATACGTCGTTATCATGTTCCTCCCTGTCCCTCTTGTCCTTCAGTGCCATGAGTTTGAGTTCCCTTAACCTTTCCTCGTAGGACATACCCCTCAGCTCCAGGACTAGTCTTGTTGCAAAATTTTGCACTTTTTCCATTTTCTTGACGTATTTGACCAGGTGTGGGTAACATACTGGTGTTCAACAGAGCAATATAGTCCTGACGTACACGGTGTAGTGTCGTGAATGACTCCTTACTTTGATGTCGAAACGCTATTTTTAGGTTTGCCAGGCACCTGTATGCTGCAGCAATTATACAGTTGGTGTGCGCCTTAGGAGATGTGTTCGATGTGATGCTTGTCATGTAGGGGGGTAATGATTAGGGGAATATGGGGGTAAGAGGAGGGAGTCGTAGGTAGGGGACAGGCGAGGCAGTAGGAGGGATGAGTGCGGAGGTCGGTAGGTAATGTGATTAGCGGAGGTAGGTAATGTGAGGTCACTGGTGACTACAACTTCACCTCTCATTACTCTACCCACCACTCCACACTACTCACCCTCTCACTACTTTAACTAAACATAATTAAATGGAGAAAATAACGGGGACAGTGAATATAACTATTCTACTCAAACACAGTTTATTATTAAGTCTTTGTACAATAATATATTTGGGAACAGAACATTATTGTGGTTTAGACAAATGGGGTGGTACATATAAGCAGTGAGACAGGGAACACAATCAACTTGACGAGAATGAATATAACTTACAATATAGTTCAGAGGATAGTTCATCACAGGAACTAAGCTACAGGTCGCAAGACCTACACAGCACGAGTACTGCGCCAAGCCAGTACTCTGCCCAATGCCTCCAACAGTCTCTCCTCCCGAGACTCTCCAGCTCAACTCTGCTCACAGGCCAGAGCTCTGCCCGAATCTCCTCTGCTCAGCTGTTCCTTGGGTTTATATGGTGGTCCAAGCACACCCCACAACCACGTGTACGACCTGACGCCTAGGTCTGACGCCGTCAAGAACAAAAGACCTCAGACGTGGGCGTGGCTGACAGACGTTTGCCAAGGCAAGGTGTGACCATATAATTGGTTAAATTAGGTCTCCCCAGAGACCTCACAAACCCAGCTGGACTGCATCACATGCCCACCACCAGATCCTTTTCCTTGAGTGAAGTTTGAAGGCTTTGACTCCCGAGCATGTACTCCATCTGTGATCTTTGTCCTTCATGGCTTTGCACTTGGTGGGATTAAACTCCAGGAGCCATTTGTCGGATCAGGCTTGTAACTTGTTCCGATCCCTTTGTAGGCTTACCTGGCCTTTGTCGGCTTGAATTCTCCGCATTAAATTCACGTCGTCTGCAAACAGGGACACCTCTGAATCCATCCTTTCCGTCATGTCATTTACATATACAAAAAACAGCACCAGACCTAGCACTGACCCTTGTTGAACACCACTCGTCACAGGTGCCCACTCTGACACCTTGTAGCGCTTACCATGACTCGTTGTTTCCTTCCTGTCAGGAATTTCCTAATCCAGTGCAGTGCCTTGCCTCCTATACCTGCTGCTTTAGCTTTTGTACCAAACTCTTGTTCGGAACTGTGTCGAAAGCCTTTTTACAGTCCAAGAATATGCAATCTACCCACTCCTCTCTTTACTGTCTTACTCATGTTACCTTGTCATAGAACTCCACTAGGTTTGTGACACAGGATTTCCCATTCCTGAAACCGTGCTGGTTATCGTGTATGAGATCATTCTATTCTAGGTGTTCCACCACTCTTCTGATAATCTTCTCCATGACTCATCTATAGTTAAATGCTGCCTGTCCTCTCTAGAATTTTCTCTTATACGTTTAAAGACATTTTTTTTTTCATTTATGTTAATGTAAAAATTTATAATTTTGTTCCAAAAGAACCTTAGAAAACTTACGCAATTTAATTTAGCCTAATCTATCTAAATATAGTTTAGATTAGTTTACAATAATTTAATAAACACAATGAATATATTTTTTTCATAAGGTTCAGAATGATTTTTGCGAAATTATTGCATACACAAATTTTCGCTAGTTTTCTGTTCTAGCGGCTCAGTGCGACTGTTCAAAGGGGTAATGTCTGCTGTATTTTGGGCACACTCCCTAGCTCTGAGGAGCTGGATGAGATTTTCGCCTTATAATCGGTGATACACACGTAACAACATGTACCTTATATGCCACCTTTATATCAACAATGTATCTCTTAAATCTTCTGTACCATATTATGTAATAAAATATTCCTATTGGTAAAAGAAATATATATTAAAAGATGGGGTGGTAGGGGAAATGGAACATTCAAACGGCTTCAGGAAGAAATCCAAATATTCTTCCTTGAAGCCTTTTTATCCACTTCTCCGAGGCTATGGGTCCCATAATTTACACCAGAGGTGGACCCCATCCTATATATATATATATATATATATATATATATATATATATATATATATATATATATATATATATATATATATATATATATACTAGTAAGTTAATACACCAACCAAAGATGACTATGAAATTAGCTTGACAGCTCCCACACCTCCGTACGTCATCGGACCAAGAGTAACACCTAGCTTGGCTGGGTGCTTGGTTCTTGTAGGATTGGGTGGTCCTGTGGGTTAAGGCGTCATGTGGTTATCGCTCACAATGGCGAGCCAGTACAACATGGGTTCGAATCCTTGGCTAGCGCAGTGTTGTTATTGATTAATACCACTTGTTCGTGGTTACAATAATATGTACGTATATATATACACAACAAGGTAGTAGGTTGGTAAACAGCAACCGCCCAGGGAGGTACTACCGTCCTGCCAAGTGAGTGTAAAACGAAAGCCTGTAATTGTTTTACATGATGGTAGGATTGCTGGTGTCCTTTTTTTCTGTCTCATAAACATGCAAGATTTCAGGTACGTCTTGCTACTTCTACTTACACTTAGGTCACACTACACATACATGTACAAGCATATATATACACACCCCTCTGGGTTTTTTGCTATTTTCTTTCTAGTTCTTGTTCTTGTTTATTTCCTCTTATCTCCATGGGGAAGTGGAACAGAATTCTTCCGCCGTAAGCCATGCGTGTTGTAAGAGGCGACTAAAATGCCGGGAGCAAGGGGCTAGTAACCCCTTCTCCTGTATAAATTCCTAAATTTAAAAAAAGAAACTTTCGTTTTTCTTTTTGGGCCACCCTGCCTTGGTGGGAAAGATATATACACAAAGACATTACCCTGAGAGGTAATGTTAGCAGTGACCGCTGCTAACATTACCCTGAGAGGTAATGTTAGCAGTGACCGCTGCTAACATTACCCTGAGAGGTAATGTTAGCAGTGACCGCTGCTAACATTACCCTGAGAGGTAATGTTAGGTGACCGCTGCTAACATTACCCTGAGAGGTAATGTTAGCAGTGACCGCTGCTAACATTACCCTGAGAGGTAATGTTAGCAGTGACCGCTGCTAACATTACCCTGAGAGGTAATGTTAGCAGTGACCGCTGCTAACATTACCCTGAGAGGTAATGTTAGCAGTGACCGCTGCTAACATTACCCTGAGAGGTAATGTTAGCAGTGACCGCTGCTAAGAATTCACTAGCAGTTTTCATTTATAGCTCTCTTCCTCACCAACAGCAATATTAGATCTAGCTCCCGTCCCCTCAAATTCTTTAAGGAATAGGTAGGTAGCTGTCAGATTAGGTCAGCAAGAGCAGAGCTGCCTACAACCCAAGCAAGGGATAGAGGTACGAGGAGCACACTGTCAGCGAGGAGCACACTGTCAGCAAGGAGCACTGTCAGCGAGGAGCACACTGTCAGCGAGAAGCACACTGTCAGCGAGGAACGCAGTCAGCGAGGAGCACACTATCAGCGAGAAGCACACTGTCAGCGAGGAACACACTGTCAGCGAGGAACGCACTGTCAGCGAGGAACACACTGTCAGCGAGGAGCACACTGTCATCAAGGAGCACACTGTCATCAAGTAGCACACTGTCAGTGAGGAGCGCACTGTCATTGAGGAACACACTGTCAGCGAGGAGCACGCTGTCAGCGAGGAGCACACTGTCAGCGAGGAACGCACTGTCAGCGAGGAACACTGTCAGCGAGGAGCACACTGTCAGGGAGAAGCACACTGTCATCGAGGAGCACACTGTCAACGAGGAGCACACTGTCAGCGAGGAACGCACTGTCAGCGAGGAACGCACTGTCAGCGAGGAACACTGTCAGCGAGGAGCACACTGTCAGGGAGAAGCACACTGTCATCGAGGAGCACACTGTCAGCGAGGAACACACTGTCAGCGAGGAACGCACTGTCAGCGAGGAACACACTGTCAGCGAGGAACACACTGTCAGCGAGGAACACACTGTCAGCGAGGAGCACACTGTCAGCGAGGAGCACACTGTCAGCGAGGAACGCACTGTCAGCGAGGAACACACTGTCAGCGAGGAACACACTGTCAGCGAGGAGCACACTGTCAGCGAGCAGCACACTGTCATCGAGGAGCACACTGTCATCGAGGAGCACACTGTCAGCGAGGAACACACTGTCAGCGAGGAACACACTGTCAGCGAAGAACACACTGTCATCGAGGAGCACACTGTCAACGAGGAGCACACTGTCAGCGAGGAACACTGTCAGCGAGGAACGCACTGTCAGCGAGGAACACACTGTCAGCGAGGAGCACACTGTCAACGAGGAACACACTGTCAGCGAGGAGCACACTGTCAACGAGGAACACACTGTCAGCGAGGAGCAAACTGTCAGCGAGGAGCACACTGTCAGGGAGAAGCACACTGTCATCGAGGAGCACACTGTCAGCGAGGAACACACTGTCAGCGAGGAACGCACTGTCAGCGAGGAGCACACTGTCAGCGAGGAACACACTGTCAGCGAGGAACACACTGTCTGCGAGGAACGCACTGTCAGCAAGGAGCACACTGTCAGCGAGGAACGCACTGTCAGCGAGGAACGCACTGTCAGCGAGGAACACTGTCAGCGAGGAGCACACTGTCAGGGAGAAGCACACTGTCATCGAGGAGCACACTGTCATCGAGGAGCACACTGTCAGCGAGGAACACACTGTCAGCGAGGAACACACTGTCAGCGAAGAACACACTGTCATCGAGGAGCACACTGTCAGCGAGGAACGCACTGTCAGCGAGGAACACACTGTCAGCGAGGAACACACTGTCAGCGAGGAGCGCACTGTCAGCGAGGAACACACTGTCAGCGAAGAACACAGTCATCGAGGAGCACACTGTCAGCGAGGAGCACACTGTCAGCGAGGAGCACACTATCAGCGAGAACACTGTCAGCAAGGAGCACACTGTCATCGAGGAACGCACTGTCAGCGAGGAACACACTGTCAGCGAGGAACACACTGTCAGCAAGGAGCACACTGTCAGCGAGAAGCACAGTCGGCGAGGAGCACTGTCTTTGAGGAACACACTGTCAGCGAGGAACATACTGTCAGCGAGGAACATACTGTCAGCGAGGAGCACACTGTCAGCGAGGAACACTGCCAGCGAGGAACACACTGCCAACGAGGAACACACTGTCAGCGAGGAACACACTGTCAGCGAGGAGCACACTGTCAGCGGGGAACACACTGTCAGCGAGGAGCACTGTCAGCGAGGAACACATTGTCAGCGGGGAACACACTGTCAGCGAGGAACACACTGTCAGCGAGGAACACAGTCAGCGAGGAGCACACTGTCAGCGAGGAACACAGCGAGGAGCACAGTCAGCGAGGAACACAGTCAGCAAGGAGCACACTGTCAGCGAGGAGGACAGTCAGGTCCCTCTTGAACCTCACTTGGATCACACTAAGTGCAGGGAAGAACATAGACGACAATGAGTCAAGAATAGCAACATGGATCGGGATAACCACATTTCCCTTAGCAACTGCGCCTGTAGGTTGTGCTGACGTCATTGCAGAAGCATATTAAACAACAACCTTGAACCCAAGAACAACTCTATCGCACCTAATTTATTTTTCTGCAAACACAGAACTTACGCCCATGATCCCGAAGTAGACAAGAATATCTTCAATATGGGGTCTAATTCCTCGACAGTTGCATTGTACGAGACCTTGATTTGAATGGTAGTAGTATCCATAGAGGAAACTCTACCAAAGACGTTAACCTGTTTTATTTTTGCGGTTTACAGATGCAGCCTACAAAGTGTCAACTAATTCACCAGAGAGCTCGGTACTGTTGGAGAGGGTTATGTCCTCCAGAAAGGGCAAATTGGCAGCCCCTCTTTTTCTCAGAGGAAAGGGTTTAGAGGTTTGAGAACCAGACCTCTCTGATTGGCTTGTGAACTACTACTTTTGGAAGGCACTGACGCTCACCCCGGGCACTGTCCCTGCCAGACACTGGCGCTCCTTGAACGGCTACGATGACTTTTTTTAATATTCCCATCTTTCTTAGAGGCTGGGAATGACTCAAACGTCTTGGAAGGTGGAGTATTAGACACTCTGCCCTGCCTAGAGGCAAGGAACCTGCGCTTCTGAATATGTTTCAAAACATTTTTTTTAATTCTAATCTGGGCCTCCTTGTAGTCAGACGACACAGAAGCAAACTTTGAGACTGGCACCTGATGGGACTCCACAAGGTCGAACCACTAGCTGCGAATTATAAACCGTTGTCAGGGACAGCTGAAGACGGCTCCTCCCCTGACTAGGCACTCCTGAGTTGCTTGTCAAAGCAGGAGGCACCATTAGAAGTTCATTCTCAGGGGAATGAGGTAGGTAACCCATGGAGGAAGCAGGACGCTCCTCCCTTCTCATCCTGTGCCTCCATTAATCATTCTCCCTGGCAGATGCACCCTCATAGGACCTTTCTTCAGAACCGCCCAAACAACCGGAAATGGCAATAGAGGTGAACAGGTAGGTCCGGTGGTTGCCTGGACAGGTTGTGAGCCCACCGGCAAGGTCTGCAAAGGATTAGTAGGATGAGAGAACTCTCTCCCACCGACGAGAACCCCACAGCAGGTGGGGTACAGCGGTAGAAGCAACAGCTGTAAAAGTTTGGCCAGGATCCCCGAGACATGTTCCTGTACTGGCCTCTGCAATACCCATCTTCTTTACACACACACATATATAGCACAGCAGCACACTCTCCTGTCAGTAGCTAATGTATATGAGAGCCCCCATAGTTATGACACTCCAGAACTCCAGTGTACAGCCTGGAAATCATTGCTACATGCCACAGAAATGCTTTGGGTTGCCTTATACTTAGTCCTTTGGTGACCAAATTGCTGCAACGTATATCATTATTCTGCGAAGGAGACAAGTGACTACATTTTAAGGGGAAAGTCTAGTTGATTGAAGTGAGGACCAGTGAATTAGCAGTCACCAGAATATTGCCCATCTTCCTCTTAATTCTCCGAACCACAGCTACATTACGATTCAGAAATCGAACGACTTCTTTACTTTCATAGTCTGACAACAAATGGGAAGCCATTCTACAAAAGAGGTTAAATAACCGATGTCAAGCATATTCCTTTCCCAATCACCTTGGTACAAGAGGAGGGCATAGACCTGCATAGTTCCAGAAGCCTTGATCACCAGATAGTCTAATGTAATCTGCCCTAACTGGCACTTCTAACATATCAACGTGTAGCTCAGCCGGAGCCAGAGGATGCTGACCTCCTTGAATTAACGCTCAACGGCCTGTGAGAGGTAGACTGAGCTACTGAATCGCATAACACACACATCGGCAATTTTGTCAACAAAGGTAATAAATTATGAAAAGAAGATTGCATGCTAGAAGGACTCAACCTTCTAAATACTACTCAAGATAGCAATAGACATTATAGACAGTGCCCATCACTGGGGTGTCAGAGTCTCCTTACAAATGGGTGCAGAATCAAGGTCATGGGCAGCAACAGTGAACAATGTCTGGCTGAGTCTGGCTCTGGGATGCTACCATGAAGTATATCCATGAACAGGTCATCAGTAGTTGCTTCCACGGAGGAGCCACGGCAGACATCAATGTTAACATAGAAGAAACAGAGTACAAAGCAGAAGTGAAAAAAGGTACAAAAAAAAAAAGGGGGGGGGGGAAATACTGATGACTAATAAAAGAAACTGGTGATCTGCCTCCGGTGTCCTTACTCCGCACCAGTGTGACAAGCAGTGTCAACTGTCTTTAAGAAACAACGTAAGTTCCCCGTCTTCTAATAACATGTTCATTTTTCCTCTATATTCTACCTTGTCTATAGTTAGGGAAAAATGAACATATTAGGAGACAAGGAAACTTACGCGTCCCTTAAGGAACAACATCTTACCTTACGTGTGGCACAACTCCGGGAAGACTTACCAAGAACTAACACAGCAACACTTAGAAAAACCTATTAAATGCCCGGGCACTAGACATACTAACTACAATAGGCTTGTAATGAATAAGAACACAGTGCCATGAACACCAAAACTTGCGCTCCAGATGTACCTCTTGACCTACCACTAAGTGATCCAACAGGTCCACCTAATGGTCCAACAGGTCCACCTAATGGTCCAATAGATCCACCTAATGGTCCAACAGGTCCACCTAATGGTCCAACAGATCCACCTAATTCCAACAGATCCACCTAATGGTCCAACAGGTCCACCTAATGGTCCAACAGGTCCACCTAATGGTCCAACAGATCCACCTAATGGTCCAACAGATCCACCTAATGGTCCAACAGGTCCACCTAATGGTCCAACAGGTCCACCTAATGGTCCAACAGGTCCACCTAATGGTCCAACAGGTCCACCTAATGGTCCAATCCTCTGTAGGTGGTGCAGACCACACAAGTACTGTAACTGATGGCAAATTAACAATGACTCCATAATCCCAGAAGTTAAACTTTAATGACTAAGGAAAAATTCTGGTTATGTAAGGCAAATGAAGGAGAACAGAGTGCCAGCTGTGTCCCTAGTTAGACTAAATGAAGGAGTGCCAGCCGTGTCCCTAGTTAGACTAAATGAAGGAGTGCCAGCCGTGTCCCTAGTTAGACTAAAGCTCTGAACCACACCCACCACATTAATGTGCCTCAGCGTCCAGGAGACGCTGGGATCAGTCGTGAACTATTACGAAGTCGTAATTAAAATATGAAGTAGGAAAAAGTTAAAAATCATAAATATCCTTATGTTGAAGGTGAGTGATGACAGCACGTGTTTACAAGTTGCAGCTGACAGCGTCCTTGAGTCTGGTGAGCCACGGACACAATTCAAGATATATGAGCAAGCTTATACTCTTGAATTAATACTGTATAAATAATGCTTATTCTTGGAAATTAGTAAGACAACGGGGGAAAAAGCACTCAGTGGGAAGTGTTTGTTCATGTTCTGCACTTACCTATATGCAGTGGCGTACCTAAGGTATGGCAGGTATGGCACGTACCCTGGGCGCCACTGGAAGGGGGCGCCACTGAGTAGTTTCAATTGCAGTCAGACAAGCCATCCTCGGATAGTGAAAAAAAAAAATTCCTCAGATGTATGATCTATGTTAGAGAGTCCTTCCTTGGTTTTATCCAGATAAGCCAGAAGGATGCTGAGGGCTTGGTTGAAGACAGAGTGAGAAATGGAGCAACAAGATCGTCTTTCACAGTGCTATAACAACACTGCTGTGATGGCTGGACACAAGTGGTGTTCATCAAAGAATAAGTGAGTAAAACAATCTGGCAGAGTTTGAATTGTGACAGTCACTCACTCAACTTGGTGGTTGTACATGCAGCCAAACAAGATACAATGATGGTCATGTTATTTGGAACCATCGAAGCTCTCTACGTGTTCTTCTCTCGTTCAACACAGTGCTGAGAAAAACTAAAAAACGCCGTACCTGTAGTTAAGTCGAAGTCCGAAACCAAGTGGAGTGCAAGGACAGAAACAGTGAAGCCAGTCAACAAGTACCTTGAGGAGATACTGCAAGATTCTGATCTGGATTTGAAATCTTCCGAATTGGTCAGAGAGTCACTCGAAGAAGGACTCAGTCTCTGTCAAGAATGGAATTTTGAAGTTGAAAGACGTTAGAGACGAGAGAAATGAATGGCTGATGAGACCTCGAGAGACACTGAGTTAACAGCCAGGGAGGTGGAAAGAGTCATGAAGGGATCACTCGACCGTCTTCACACAGAAATGGATGAAAGGTTCGTTAATATTTCACTATGTTCGATCTGTGTGAAATAAGACATATGTGCACTCAGGATATTTTAACTAGTTAATATTTCTCCATGGATAGCGTCTTCAATCCTCTACCGAAGAAACAGTTTATGACAGTTATTACAATTATTATAATCATAACTAAGTAAATCGTTTATGATCAAACTTTCTCTCATTAAAATATCGTAACACTGTGTATGTGTCTCGCTGCACATCTGTCGGTATTTTATACCATATCTTACATTGTGTTTCTTCTTGCAATCGTTAGGAACTCTTGAAAACAAAATTCATTGGAACCTGGGGATTTAGTTTGCTTTAATCGGTCGAAGAGTTTAATAACCATATCTCTAGTGACTGAGATTACATAATTTATTTATCTCAGGTCTACTAAAATAATTATTGGGATATCGTTTGTGTTATCATGTGTGAAGATTAAAAGAAAATAACTAAAAAAAAAAACGAGCATTTCATCAGCATTTGAGGTGAATTTAATAAGTGGAGGCCATTTCCCGCGCAGGTCTGGACTGGAGGAAGGAAGGAAAGAAAGTAATGGAGGCTTTGGGACATGCATTCAGAGTGATTCCCAGTCATAATGGCGTCTTCAACAGGGTTAATTCTCCTTATGGTGAAAATCTCATGCGCTCATACCCGACGTGTATATGAATTACTTTCATTTCAAAATCTAGGACTATGGCAGCAGAGCAAAGAAAGATATATTCACGAAAGAGTAAACAAGCCACGGTACGGGTGCGATTTGATCCCATGGCGAATGAGTCGTAAAACTCGACCCGTACAGTGGTTGGTTTGCAGCCGTGTTATTACGATTTCGTGAGTACCCCGAAGAGTACTTCTTCGTGGATCAGCATGCGTCACAACACCGGCGTTTAAGATCTCTAAAGTGGCGAGAAAAAATTCTGTCTGGTGTCCACAAAGTGACCCTTCTCAAAAGTGAGTGAAAGGCGTTAAAATCACCTAATAAAACAAGCAGCGTAGGTATGTTGAAATTAATGATTGTAGACCAGGAATACAAGGGACGTGAGGTAGAAAAATACTCTGAACATACAGCGTATCATTCATCTAAATAGACATGTGCTACAGTATAGTGGAGAAAATTAGAAGAATGAAGATTTGTGAATGTGGGACATGATGCACCAGACATGCACTTCCATTGTAGGAGTCATCAGGAAAGAAGTCTGGTAAGAGCATATAACCGGAGTTTAGGTTCTTTAAGATAAATGCTACAGAGGAAAGCCACGAGATCAATATTTGGAGTTCTCAAATCTCTTGAATCCTTTAATATTCCAATGTGTAGGCAAAGAAAACACTGCAGTGGTCGTTACAATGTAAGGTGGCAAAGACATGTCCATGATAAGACATTTGCGTAGGGAGAGATTGTGTGTATCTTTAGTAACATGCATGTTGGTTGTAGTATGAGGGGACAGGATCAATGTGGGAATAAATGTAGGTTGAATCATGGCAACGAAGCCATGGCCAGCTGGAGGCTAGGTGGAAGTGTAATAGGTAAGGTAGGCGAGGGAAGTGGTGTAAAGAGAGTAGAGATGATGACAGACGGAAGAGAGGGTTGTGAGGGAAGAGTTGGTCTAAGGTTTTCGTGAAGAGACAGGTTCGTTGTGTTTATTCTAGAGGAAACACGTGTATTTCATTGGTACTTGTGACAGTAGTTAAAGGCTGTGGTAGGAGTTCGTAAGTAGTAGTGGTTTTGTCTCGCCATGACGGGTTTAGGAACTCTCTGGGGTTGGTGGAATGTGGTGTGAAGCATGTAAGGTAACGTGGGTAGCAGATGAAGAGGTGGGGGCATTTACAAGAACTACACAGAGGTAGATCTCATTGCAATTAAGGCAGGAAACTGGGAAGATGCAATTAAGATGAATATGATTCATGCCCCTGCAGATGCAACACTGCCTCACCGTCAATCACTGACTTGTTATGTTAACGAGTAAAGGTTATGGCTATTAAATGTTAGTTCAGCGATGTTCTAGGAGTAATTTTCATCGTCCGTGAGCAGGACGGAGATACATATCAACGCAGGTATTTGGGAGTTTTTAGTTATGTCGCTTGAGCTGCTAGTTCATTGTGTATCCTGTGGTCGTCCTGTGAGTGGCAGCGCAAGGAAAACAGGACTATAAATGTTACACTGCGTCTTTGTCAGACCCCGCTGGGCATTGTTACATTGCTAGAAAGGAATATTAATCATCTCGTATTTTAAATTGCTTCATATAGTTGTTGTACACAGTACAGTAAGAAATACGGTCTACAAAAAATTGCTTTCTTATTGCAACTAAACACGTACAAAAACTAGTCATCTGGTAGATGCAAAAAGTGGATACATCAAAATTTCAGATATCTTATCACTAACACTAGGGAGTTTGGTGGGAGATGTGTTCTACTTGTGCGTGGGATGACCACCGTTTCCAGACAGGAATTAAGGGTCATGTGTGGGTAAATTGTCACTGGGGGTCATGCCGATGAAGTGACTATGTCGTAGATTATTGGCCTGGTCAGCATCATTAACTAATGATGCGTGTCCCATTACGTAAAAAATGGAAATAGATATCTTGGCCAACATGGGTCAAGAGGTCTCAAACAACTATGTAGTCCTCTAGTCGTATCTCTGGATTTGTCAGTTGCGGGGAAGAAATCGTGTCCATTGTTGTATGTGTAGAAGATATCTGATATTAGTAGAGATTTCAAGGTTGTGACTTTCCTAGGGTACAGGCGAGGTGTGTGTGTCGTGTCTATGTCGTTTTTACCGTCGGTGTTTGGCAGGAGACTTGGAGTTTCTCTGCTTTTTGGTGATTAGACTTTTTGCAAATCGTCGAGTGTTGTAAGTCGGGTACTTAGTCAGGGATCAGCAGTACTGAAAGACAGGTAGAGCACTGACATTGGACCAGGCAACAAGCGGTTGCTCGAAAGTGATTCCGGGTTCCGAGGAAGGTCAGTGGGTGTGCTGGGGTCAGAGAAGGGTGTAGCAAGGACCAGGAAGGATACAAAGCATGAATAGGACTATTCTTGACAGATTTTATTTTGGTGAAAATGGACAGCTCCGAAGAAATTATAAAAAGGATCTATATACCCCCACACCTGATCCATGATTACATTATGCTGCAAGCAGTGATGATGCTCCGTGGAAACCTCTCGCTACCTCACCCAGCATACAAGTATCCCCAGCACACCGGGATAGCACCTCTAAAATTGACTGAGCTAGATTCAGCCAACAAAAGTGTGCAGTTGGAAACACCAGGAGTCATACCCCTTTGGCTGCCACACCAGAATCCGAAGACAACTTCCAGTAATACTTCACTCATCACAGGACACGCAAAGTGTTTCTCCGTGGACATCGGAGAACCTTCCAATGAGTCCCATTTGTCATTTCACGTCGGTAGCGCCGCCCCTGAGGTCCACGTTATAACGGGGTTCACAATATCTTTTTCCCTGGAAGCTGAATTTCACAAATGGGAAAATGTCCCCAATAAGGAGGCCGAATGGAGAGAGGGGATAATTTAGATTCTATACGAAGAAGGCGACAAGTCTAACTCCCTGGAGTAAGAGCCCCTCCGCTACGTCAAGGACTTCTCCCCTTCATCTCCAGAGAAGAGAGTGGAGTGAGAGAGGAAATGAATAAATGAGTAGGTGGATGGGAGGGCTGAAGGGTGAGGGAGGGGGAGGGATATCTAAGAGGTTAATGGAGGTTCGTCATGATCATCAACAAGATTAGCATCACCAACAAGTTGGAGGTGACGGTGGTAGCCTCAGTAGTGGACATGACAACGTTGTGACCCACGACTCACTGGGTCAAGGCGACGTTCATCCTGTGACCAGCCTCACACATGACATCAAAAGCAGAGATTAGAATATGCGCACGCGCGTTTGTGTGTGCACATTGGGATGTGTGTGGCGGGGTGCAGTGGGTGTGATGTGTGTGCATTATGTATGTATTCACTCACCTATTTGTGGTTACAGGGGTCGCGCGCGCGCGCGCGCGTGTGTGTGTGTGTGTGTGTGTGTGTGTGTGTGTGTGTGTGTGTGTGTGTGTGTGTGTGTGTGTGTGTGTGTGTGTACCACCTAATTGTGGTTGCAGGGGTCGATTCATAGCTCATGGCCCCGCCTCTTCACTGGTCGCTACTAGTTCCACTCTCTTCCTTCTCCATGAACCTAATCACACCTCTTCTTAAAGCTATGTACGAGTCCTATCTCCACTACATCATTCTCCAGACTATTCCACTTCCTGACTACTCTCTGACTGAAGAAATACTTCCTAACATCCCTGTAACTCATCTGAGTCTTCAATTTCCAATTGTGACCCCATGTTGTTGTGTCCCATCTCTGGAACTTCCTGTCTCTGTCTACCTTGTCAATTCCTCTCAGTATTTTATATGTCGTTTTCATATCCTCCCCTCTCCTGTCCTCGAATGTCGTCAGGTCGATTTCCCTTAACCTCTCCTCGTAGGACATGCCCCTGAGCTCTGGAACTAGTCTTGTTGCAAACCTTTGCACTTTCTCTAATTTCTTGACGTGTTTGACCAGGTGTGGGTTCCAGATTGGTGCTGCATACTCCAATATGGGTCTGACGTAAACTGTGTACAAAGTCCCAAACGATTCCTTACTGAGGTGTCGGAAAGCTATTCTTAGGTTTGCTAGGCGCCCATATGCTGCAGCAGTTATTTGGTTGATGTGTGCCTCAGGAGATGTGCTCGATGTTATATTCACTCCAAGATCCTTTTCTTTAAGTGAAGTCTGCAGTCTTTGGCCCCCCTAGACTGTACTCTGTCTGTGGTCTTCTTTGCCCTTCCCTAATCTTCATGACTTTGCACTTGGTGGGGTTGAACTCCAGTAGTCAGTTGGTAGACCAGGCTTGCAGCCAGTCTAGGTCCCTTTGTAATCCTACCTTATCCTCATCCGATCGAATTCTCCTCATTAGCTTCACATTGACTGAAATTAGGGACACTTCTGAGTCTATCCCTTCAATCATGTCATTCATTCTCCTTCTTTCAACAAACTGGCTGTATCCCACTGAAGCAGGGTGGCCCAAAAAGTAAAACGAAAGTTTCTCTTTTTAACTTTAGTAATTTATACAGTAAAAGGGGTTACTAGCCCCTTGCTCCCGGCATTTTAGTCGCCTCTTATGACACACATGGCTTATGGAGGAAGAATTCTGTTCCAATTCCCCATGGAGAAGTGGAACATATACACCAGAAACTGCACTGGTCCTAAGACCGACCCCTGTGGAACTCCGCTCGTCACCGGCGCCCACTCTGACGCCTCGTCACGTACCAAGACTCGCTGATGCCTTCCTGTCAGATATTCTCTGATCCAGTGCAGTGCTTTCCCTGTTATATTTGCGTGGTCCTCCAGCTTTTGCACTAATTTCTTGTATGGAACTGTGTCAAAAGCCTTCTTACAGTCCAAGAAAATGCATTCTACCCACCCCTCTCTCTCTTGCCTTACTGCTGTCACCATGTCATAGAACTCCAGTAGGTTTGTGACACAGGATTTCCCGTCCCTGAAACCATGTTGGCAGCTGTTGATAAGATCATTCCTTTCTAGATGTTCCACCACTCTTCTCCTGATAATATTCTCCATGACTTTACATACTATACATGTCAGTGACACTGGTCTGTAGTTTAGTGCTTCATGTCTGTCTCCTTTTTTAAAGATTGGGATTACATTTGCTGTCTTCCATGCCTCAGGCAATCTCCCTGTTTTGATAGATGTATTGAATATTGTTGTTAGGGGTACACATAGCGCCTCTGCTCCCTCTCTCAGGACCCATGGAGAGATGTTATCCGGCCCCATTGCCTTTGAGGTATCTAGCTCACTCAGAAGCCTCTTCACTTCTTCCTCGGCTGTGTGTACTGTGTCCAGCACTTGGTGGTGTACCCCACCTCTCCGTCTTTCTGGAGCCCCTTCTGTCTCCTCTGTGAACACTTCTTTGAATCTCTTGTTGAGTTCCTCACATACTTCATGGTCATTTCTTGCTGTCTCTCCTCCTTCCTTCCTTAGCCTGATTACCTGGTCCTTGACTGTTATTTTCCTCCTGATGTGGCTGTAACAGCTTTGGGTCAGATTTGGCTTTCGCTGCTATGTCGTCTTCATACTGTCGTTGGGCCTCCCTTCTCATCAGTGCATATTCATTTCTGGCTCTACGACTGCTCTCCTTATTCTCATGGGTCCTTTGCCTTCTATACTTCTTCCATTTCCCAGCACACTTGGTTTTTGCCTCCCTGCACCTTTGGGTGAACCATGGGCTCATCGTGGCTTTTTCATTATTCCTGTTACCCTTGGGTACAAACCTCTCCTAAGCCTCCTTGCACATTGTTGTTACATATTCCATCATCTCATTAACTGGCTTCCCTGCCAGTTCCCTGTCCCACTGAACCCCTTTCAGGAAGTTTCTCATTCCTGTGTAGTCCCCTTTCTTGTAGTTTGGCATCATTCCCCCTGGTCTTCCTGCTTCCCCCTCCACTTGTAGCTCTACCGTGTATTCGAAGCTTAAAACCACATGATTGCTGGCCCCAAGGGGTCTTTCATATGTGATGTCCTCAATATATGCACTACTCAAGGTGAATACTAGGTCCAGTCTTGCTGGTTCATCCTCTCCTCTCTCTCTCTTGTAGTGTCTCTTACGTGTTGGTACATGAAGTTTTCCGGTACCACCTCCATCATCTTAGTCCTCCATGTATCTTGGCCCCCATGTGGCTCCAAGTTCTCCCAATCGATTTCCTTGTGGTTAAAGTCACCCATGACTGTGTGTGTGTGTGTGTGTGTGGTGTGTGTGTGTGTGTGTGTGTGTGTGTGTGGTGTTAGTTACTGTGTGTCGATTAGACACTAGTGTGTGTGTGTGTGTGTGTGGTGTGTGTGTGTGTGTGTGTGTGTGTGTGTGTGTGTGTGTGTGTGTGTGTGTGTGTGTGTGTGTGTGTGTGTGTGTGTGTGTGTGTGTGTGTGTGTGTGTGCGCGCGCGTGTGTGTGCGCGTGTGTGCGCGCGTGTGTGCGCGCGCGCGTGTGTGCGCGTGCGTGTGTGTATGCGTGTGTGTATGCGTGTGTGTGCGTGTGTGTGCGTGTGTGTGCATGTTTGTATGTGTATGTGTGTATGTGTATGTACTCACCTAGTTGTACTCACCTAGTTGAGGTTGCAGGGGTCGAGTCCAAGCTCCTGGCCCCGCCTCTTCACTGGTCGCTACTAGGTCACTCTCCCTGAACCATGAGCTTTATCGTACCTCTGCTTAAAGCTATGTATGGATCCTGCCTCCACTACATCGCTTCCCAAACTATTCCACTTCCTGACTACTCTGTGGCTGAAGAAATACTTCCTAACATCCCTTTGATTCATCTGTGTCTTCAGCTTCCAACTGTGTCCCCGTGTTGCTGTGTCCAGTCTCTGGAACATCCTGTCTTTGTCCACCTTGTCAATTCCTCTCAGTATTTTGTAAGTCGTTATCATGTCCCCCTATCTCTCCTGTCCTCCAGTGTCGTCAGGTTGATTTCCCTTAACCTCTCCTCATAGGACATACCTCTTAACTCTGGGACTAGTCTTGTTGCAAACCTTTGCACTTTCTCTAGTTTCTTTACATGCTTGGCTAGGTGTGGGTTCCAAACTGGTGCCGCATACTCTAATATGGGCCTAACGTACACGGTGTACAGGGTCCTGAACGATTCCTTATTAAGATGTCGGAATGCTGTTCTGAGGTTTGCCAGGCGCCCATATGCTGCGGCAGTTATTTGGTTGATGTGCGCTTCAGATGTGCCTGGTGTTATACTCACCCCAAGATCTTTTTCCTTGAGTGATGTTTGTAGTCTCTGGCCCCCTATACTGTACTCCGTCTGCGGTCTTCTTTGCCCTTCCCCAATCCTCATGACTTTGCACTTGGTGGGATTGAACTCCAGGAGCCAGTTGCTGGACCAGGTCTGCAGCCTGTCCAGATCCCTTTGTAGTTCTGCCTGGTCTTCGATCGAATGAACTCTTCTCATCAACTTCACGTCATCTGCAAACAGGGACACCTCGGAGTTTATTCCTTCCGTCATGTCGTTCACAAATACCAGAAACAGCACTGGTCCTAGGACTGACCCCTGTGGGACCCCGCTGGTCACAGGTGCCCACTCTGACACCTCGCCACGTACCATTACTCGCTGCTGTCTTCCTGACAAGTATTCCCTGATCCATTGCAGTGCCTTCCCTGTTATCCCTGCTTGGTCCTCCAGTTTTTGCACTAATCTCTTGTGTGGTACTGTGTCAAAAGCCTTCTTGCAGTCCAAGAAAATGCAATCCACCCACCCCTCTCTCTCTTGTCTTACTGCTGTCACCATGTCATAGAACTCCAGTAGGTTTGTGACACAGGATTTCCCATCTCTGAAACCATGTTGGCTGCTGGTGATGAGATCATTCCTTTCTAGATGTTCCACCATTCTTCTCCTGACAATCTTTTCCATGATTTTGCATGCTATACATGTCAGTGACACTGGTCTGTAGTTTAGTGCTTCATGTCTGTCTCCTTTTTTAAAGATTGGGACCACATTTGCTGTCTTCCATGCCTCAGGCAATCTCCCTGTTTCGATAGATGTATTGAATATTGTTGTTAGGGGTACACATAGCGCCTCTGCTCCCTCTCTCAGGACCCATGGAGAGATGTTATCCGGCCCCATTGCCTTTGAGGTATCTAGCTCACTCAGAAGCCTCTTCACTTCTTCCTCGGTTGTGTGTACTGTGTCCAGCACATGGTGGTGTACCCCACCTCCCCGTCTTTCTGGAGCCCCTTCTGTCTCCTCTGTGAACACTTCTTTGAATCTCTTGTTGAGTTCCTCACATACTTCACGGTCATTTCTTGTTGTCTCTCCTCCTTCCTTCCTTAGCCTGATTACCTGGTCCTTAACGGTTGTTTTCTTCCTGATGTGGCTGTATAACAGCTTCGGGTCAGATTTGGCTTTTGCTGCTATGTCGTTTTCATATTGACGTTGGGCCTCCCTTCTTATCTGTGCATATTCGTTTCTGGCTCTACGACTGCTCTCCTTATTCTCCTGGGTCCTTTGCCTTCTATATTTCTTCCATTCCCTAGCACACTTGGTTTTTGCCTCCTTGCATCTTTGGGTGAACCATGGGCTCATCCTGGCTTTTTCATTATTCCTGTTACCCTTGGGTACAAACCTCTCCTCAGCCTCCTTGCACATTGTTGCTACATATTCCATCATCTCATTAACTGGCTTCCCTGCCAGTTCTCTGTCCCACTGAACCTCATTCAGGAAGTTCCTCATTCCTGTGTAGTCCCCTTTCCTGTAGTTTGGTTTCATTTGTCCTTGCCTTCCTGCTTCCCCCTCCACTTGTAGCTCTACTGTGTATTCGAAGCTCAAAACCACATGATCGCTGGCCCCAAGGGGTCTTTCATATGTGATGTCCTCAATATCTGCACTACTCAAGGTGAATACTAAGTCCAGTCTTGCTGGTTCCTCCTCTCCTCTCTCTCTTGTAGTGTCCCTTACGTGTTGGTACATGAAGTTTTCCAGTACCACCTCCATCATCTTAGCCCTCCATGTATCTTGGCCCCCATGTGGCTCCAAGTTCTCCCATTCGATCTCCTTGTGGTTAAAGTCGCCCATGATCAGGAGCTTTGCCCTGCATGCATGAGCTCTTCTGGCCACTGCAGCCAGTGTGTCAACCATCGCTCTATTGCTCTCGTCATACTCTTGCCTTGGCCTCCTGCTGTTCTGTGGTGGGTTATACATCACTGCAATTATCACCTTGGGACCACCAGAGTGAAGCGTTCCCGCTATGTAATCACTTTCTTCTCCGCTGTCTCCTCTCTCCAGCTCATCAAAATTCCATCGGTGTTTGATCAGCAATGCCACTCCTCCACCCCCCCTGTTCCTTCTGTCTTTTCTCAGGATCTGGTATCCCGCTGGAAAGATGGCATCTGTTATCATACCTGTAAGCTTGGTTTCTGTGATCGCTATGATGTCTGGTGATGCCTCTTTGACTCTTTCGTGCCACTCCTCCCACTTGTTTGTTATTCCATCAGCGTTTGTGTACCATACCTTCAGTTTCCTTTCCAACACTGTGGTTTGGGGGGCCTGTGGGGGTGGGAGACCTGGTAGCTTACTGTGGGATTCTATGGTTGGGGGTTGGGTGGAAGCTGTGGGTATGGATTGTATTGTGTGTTGGGATGGTGTGATAGGTTGTGGGGTTCTGAGGATAGTTGTGTGTGTGCTTGCCCTTGCTGCTCTGTTCTGCTCTGACTGACCTCTGCTGGTTCCATCCTTGTCTCCTTTCCTAGCTCCTTTCGCTTTTTTGTCCTCTCCCTCAGCTGCTTTCTCTCTGTTTGTGTTCTGTCTCTGTCTAGGAACACCTTCTTGTACTCTTCCGAACTTTTCAACCGTGGTTTCTCTTGGAGGATCCTGTTCCGCACTGTTTCTGTCCTGAGAATCAGCTTGATCGGTCGGTTTCTCCCCTTCAAGTACCCCCCTATTCTCTGAAAATTTACAATCTCATCCATGTCTTCTCCCCCTATTTCCGTGATGATTTTCTCAATCTCCTTTCTTTCTTCCTGCCGTCTTTCAGTGTGTGTCCTTTCCTCTCTCTCCCGAAGCCCATGGATAATCACTGATTTTGCCCTTTCCTCCTCCCATTGCCTCTTCCTCTGTGACTCTGGTTCCTGTCTGTATGTGGTCATTTTCTCCCTTGATTTTTCCAGTGGCTCTTGGTAGCATGGTTGTGCCTCAGCATTCGACCAATCTCCCTCTCCATCTGCACCCATCTGCTCTTCCCTTCCACTCCCTGGCCCTTCTTTGCAGGCTGATATGACCTTAGCATAATTCATATCTCCTTCCTTCCTGTTCAGCCTCTCATCATCGTATGGAGTGTCTTCTCTGGTCACTACCCCTGAGACTTGCTTCAGCCTGTTTACCTCAAATTCTAGGACCTTTACCCTGGCTACTGCAGTTTCGACTTGTGCCTCCCAATTCTTCGTCTCCTTCTCCAACCTCTTTTCCCATTTCACAGAGAGCTCTTTCTCCATTTTTTCAGAAAGCTCTCCTAATTTTCTCTCCCATTCTTGCTCTATCCCTTTCCACTGTTCCTCCATCCATTCCTCCCTACCAGTACCATTGTCATCTGATCCCTGATTCCTGCGAGTCCCAACCATTTTTTTTTTTTAATGAAAGAGAGAGAGAAAGAGAAAAAGAAAAAGGGGGAGAGAGTGAGAGATAGGGAGAGAGAGAAGGGGAGCCTAGAAGGAGGGGAAAAGAAGGGAAAAAGGGGGAGAAAGTGAGAGGGAAAAGGTGAGAGGGGGGAGTGACAAGAGAGAGAGAGAGAAAAAAAAAGAGGAAGAGAGAAAGAGAGGAAGAGAGAAAGAGAGGAAGAGAGGAAGAGAGAGAGGGAGAGAGAGAGGAAGAGAGAAAGAGTGAAAGGAAGAGAGAGAGGAAGAGAGAGAGGATGAGAGAGAGGACAAATATATGAGTGGGAGGGGCTGGGTTTGATTGGTGTCAAGGGGTACGGGAGTTATTTCTTGAGTAGCTTTAGGTAGATGTCGTTTTGATAAGGACCTGCCTCATATGGGCCAGTAGGCCTTCTGCAGTGTTCCTACATTCTTATGTTCTTATGTTCTTATGAGAGAGAGGATGAGAGAGAGGATGAGAGAAAGGGGGAGAAAGAAAGAGAGAGAGAGAGAGAGAGAGAGAGAGAGAGAGAGGAAGAGAGAGGAGAGGAGAGGGAGAGAGATGGGGGGGAAAGGAAGGGTTATAGGGTCACTTCACAGGAAGGTGTAAAATCCTGTATATGTGTGTGTGTGTGTCTATATATGTGTGTGTGTGTGTCTATGTGTGTGTGTGTGTTTGTGTGTGTGTGTGCATATGTGTGTGTGTGTGTGTGTGTGTGTGTGTGTGTGTGTGTGTGTGTGTGTGTGTGTGTGTGTGTGTGCTACAGCTATTCAAGTGCCTAACAACAGTGCTGTTCTCCCCAAGTGTGCGTGCATATGTTTATGTAAACAGTCCTTATTTCCCACGTATGTACTACATATGTATTGTATATGTACCCGATCTCTTGGTTCCCACTGTACTGTCTTATGCGTTTAAAATTACGTTCAAAAATAAATACACTAGGCTTCGCCTATATGCCGCTACCTCTAAATTCTATTAAATGCCAGTAAATGCTGCTTATTCTAATTCTGATAGCTCGAGGAGAGTGACCCCCAATTCCAGCTAGAGACAGGTACTATTGACCCCATGCAACTCAAACTAGGTGAATATTACTTGCGGCTGGCAGTGGAGTAACGTTGCAGGTCTGTCCTGTCCCAGAAGTTGATGTTTGATGCTTCTCGGTAATTTTTCCACTAACTTCCTGTATGCACTATATTCTCTAGCTCTTCTAATTTTTTCACTCACTCACTGTATTTACTGACACATCTATACATATCTCTTATCTCCCTGGTCTTGAGTCGCACTTATTCTTCAAAATACCCCACTGCGTTATTATGGCAACACTATTTAGGCCTGACACAACCGTTCACCCTTCCAACGGCCTCCACTAAACACTCAGCAACTATTTCCTTTGTTTTCTTTTCTGTGATCACTTATATTTCCTTTTTTCGGGGCTTAAGTGATTATATGCACTCTCATGCGTGCACACGCCTATATCCCACACTCTATTCCTTATGGCACAGTCAGAAATTATCACCAAAACACGAGCTCAAACCGCGTGACTCCTCCACGAGTGTGTGTGTGTGTGTGTGTGTGTGTGTGTGTGTGTGTGTGTGTGTGTGTGTGTGTGTGTGTGTGTGTGCGTGTGTGCGTGCGTGTGTGTGCGTGTGCGTGCGTGTGTGTGTGTGCACGTGTGTGTGTGTGTGTGTGTGTGTGTGTGTGTGTGTGTGTGTGTGTGTGTGTGTGTGTGTGTGCGTGTGTGCGTGTGTGTGTGCGTGTGTGTGTGTGCGTGTGTGTGCGTGTGTGTGTGTGTGTGTGTGTGTGTGTGTGTGTGTGTGTGTGTGTGTGTGTGTGTGTGTGTGTGTGTGTGTGTGTGTGTGTGTGTGTGTGTGTGTGTGTGTGCGTGTGTGTGTGTGTGTGTGTGTGTGTGTGTGTGTGTGTGTGTGTGTGTGTGTGTGTGTGTGTGTGTGTGTGTGTGTGTGTGTGTGTGTGTGTGTGTGTGTGTGTGTGTGTGTGTGTGGTGTGTGTGTGTGTGTGTGTGTGTGTGTGTGTGTGTGTGTGTGCTTGTGTGTGTGTGTGTGTGTGTGTGTGCGTGTGTGTGCGTGTGTGTGTGTGTACTCACCTATTTGTACTCACCTATTTGTGGTTGCAGGGGTCGAGTCCTAGCTCCTGGCCCCGCCTCTTCACCGGTTGCTACTAGACCCTCTCTCTCCCCGCTCCATGAGCTTTATCAAACCTCGTCTTAAAACTGTGTATGGTTCCTGCCTCCACTACGTCATTTTCTAGGCTATTCCACTGCCTTACAACTCTATGACTGAAGAAATACTTCCTACTATCTCTCTGACTCATTTGTGTCTTCAACTTCCAATTGTGGCCTCTTGTTTCTGTGTCCCCTCCCTGGAACATCCTGTCCTTGTCCACCTTGTCTATTCCACGCAGTATTTTATATGTCGTTATCATGTCTCCCCTGACCCTCCTGTCCTCCAGTGTCGTCAGGCCGATTTCCCTTAATCTTTCTTCATAGGACATTCCCCTTAGCTCTGGAACTAACCTTGTTGCAAACCTTTGTACTTTCTCTAGTTTCTTGACGTGCTTTATCAAGTGCGGGTTCCAAACAGGTGCTGCATACTCCAGTATGGGCCTGACATACACGGTGTACAGTGTCTTGAATGATTCCTTACTAAGGTGTCGGAATGCTGTTCTCAGGTTTGCCAGGCGCCCATATGCTGCAGCAGTTATCTGATTGATGTGTGCTTCCGGAGACATGCTCGGTGTTATACTCACCCCAAGATCTTTCTCCTTGAGTGAGGTTTGCAGTCTTTGGCCACCTAGCCTATACTCTGTCTGTGGTCTTCTGTGCCCTTCCCCTATCTTCATGACTTTGCATTTGGCAGGATTAAATTCGAGAAGCCATTTGCTGGACCAGGTGTCCAGTCTGTCCAGGTCTCTTTGAAGTCCTGCCTGGTCCTCATCAGATTTAATTCTCCTCATTAACTTCACATCATCTGCAAACAGGGACACTTCTGAGTCTAACCCTTCCGTCATGTCGTTCACATATACCAAAAATAGCACTGGTCCTAGGACCGACCCCTGTGGGACCCCGCTCGTCACAGGTGCCCACTGTGATACATCATTACGTACCATGACTCGTTGTTGCCTCCCTGTCAGGTATTCTCTGATCCATTGCAGTGCCCTTCCTGTTATATGCGCCTGATGCTCTAGCTTCTGCACTAATCTCTTGTGAGGAACTGTGTCAAAGGCCTTCTTGCAGTCCAAGAAGATGCAATCAACCCACCCCTCTCTCTCTTGTCTTACTTCTGTTATTTTATCATAAAACTCCAGAAGGTTTGTGACACAGGATTTGCCTTCCGTGAATCCGTGCTGGTTGGCATTTATACTCCTGTTCCGTTCCAGGTGCTCCACCACTCTCCTCCTGATAATCTTCTCCATAATTTTGCATACTATACACGTCAATGACACAGGTCTATAGTTTAGTGCCTCTTTTCTGTCTCCTTTTTTGAAAATGGGAACTACATTTGCTGTCTTCCATACCTCAGGTAGTTGCCCAGTTTCCAGGGATGTGTTGAAGATTGTGGTAAGTGGTACGCACAACATATCTGCTCCCTCTCTAAGGACCCATGGAGAGATGTTGTCCGGTCCCATTGCCTTTGAGGTATCGATGTCCCTTAGCAGTTTCTTCACCTCCTCCTCATCTGTATGTATGTCGTCCAACACTTGTTGGTGTATTCCTTGTTGGTGTCCCCATCTGGTCTGTCCCCCCAGAGTCCTTCCTGTCTCTACTGTAAATACTTCCTTAAATCTCGTGTTGAGCTCCTCACATACCTCTTGATCGTTTCTTGTGAGTTCCCCACCTTCTTTCCTCAGCCTTATCACCTGGTCCTTGACTGTTGTCTTCTTCCTAATGTGGCTATACAGCAGTTTCGGGTCAGATTTGACTTTCGATGCTATGTCGTTTTCATACTGTCTCTGGGCCTCCCTCCTTATCTGCGCATACTCGTTTCTGGCTCTTCTACTAATCTCCTTGTTTTCCTGGGTCCTATGCCTCCTGTACCTTTTCCATTCTCTGTTGCACTTAGCTTTTGCCTCCCTACACCTTCGGGTAAACCAAGGACTCGTCTTGGTCTTCCTATTATTTCTGTTTCCCTTGGGAACAAAACTTTCCTCTGCCTCCTTGCACTTTGTTGCCACATATTCCATCATCTCGTTTACTGATTTTCCTACCATTTCTCTGTCCCACTGAACCTCCTGCAGGAAGTTTCTCATACCTGTGTAGTCCCCCCTTTTATAGTTTGGCCTGTCCCCTTCAGTTCCTGTTACCTTCTCCACTTGTAACTCTACTATATAGTCAAAACTCAGAACCACATGATCGCTAGCTCCAAGGGGCCTCTCGTAAGTGATGTCCTCGATGTCTGAACTGCTCAGGGTGAACACAAGATCCAGTCTTGCTGGCTCATCCTCCCCTCTCTCTCTGGTTGTGTCCCTGACATGTTGATGCATGAGGTTTTCAAGTACCACATCCATCATCTTTGCTCTCCATGTTTCGGGACCCCCATGTGGCTCCAGGTTTTCCCAGTCGATCTCCCTGTGGTTGAAATCGCCCATTACCAGTAACTTTGCTCTGCTCGAGTGAGCTCTTCTTGCCACCTCAGCCAGTGTGTCCACCATCACCCTGTTGTTTTCTTCGTACTCCTCTCTTGGCCTCCTGCAGTTCTGTGGTGGGTTATACATCACTCCAATGACTACTTTATGTTCTCCGGACTGAATTGTACCTACAATGTAGTCTCTTTCTCCAATCATGTCCATGCCTTCCATTTCCTCAAATCCCCATTGGTGTTTTATGAGCAGTGCAACCCCTCCTCCCCCTCTACTCCTTCTATCTTTCCTCAGGATCTGATATCCTGTTGGGAAGATTGTGTCTGTTATTATCTCAGCGAGTTTTGTTTCTGTGACTGCTATGATGTCTGGGGATTTTTCACTGATTCTTTCATTCCACTCCTCATGTTTATTCATTATTCCATCCGCATTTGTGTACCAAACCTTTAGTTTCTTTTCTATCATTGTGGTCATGCAAGTATATTGGGGTTGGGGGAGGGAGAGCCTTGGTGGGGGCCTATATGGGGCTGTGGTGTAGGTGGGGTATGTGTTGATGGGGGTGGGGTCAGAATGCCCATAAGGGACAGCTGTTGGGGTGAGGTTTGTGATATGGGGGTTGGTGGCAGAGGGAACAGTGAGTGGGTTGGAGTATAGGTTGCTCAGTTGCGTTGGGAATGTCGCGGGTGGGGTCTTTTGGTGGGAGATTCTGTGGGGTGTGTTTGCCCTTCCTCCTGTGTCTGGGTCCTGCTCATTTTCATTGCTTCTCGTTCCTCCTTGCGTCTCTGTACCCTCTCTTTCAGTGTAGTCCTTTCTTCTTGTGTTCTGTCGCGGTCGAGGTATACTCTCTGGTACCCCTCTTTGTCTCTCAGTCTTGCTTTCTCTTGCAGAATCCTGATTCGAACTGATTCTTCCTTGAAAGTTACTCTGACAGGCCGTATCCTTCCACTCGCAAACCACCCAATTCTCTGAAAATTTGTCACCTGGGTCATATTGCCCTCCCCTATTGTTTTCATGATGCCTTCAATCATTTTTTTCTCCTCCTGTTTTATTTCTTCAAAGTTGGCCCCCTTGGCTTCTTGGAGCCCGTACACAAAAACTGACCTCGCCCTTTCCTCCTCCCACTGAGTCTCCATCTGCTTCCTCTGAGGCATTTTGTTTCCTTCCATTGACATGTTCTTGCCTTCAGTCCCTGTCATATCTGAAACATCTATTCTTAGTGGACTGTCTTTCCTGGCCAGCTGTCCCTTGCTACTGCAGTTGGCTGTTAGAACCTCTGCATATAACAAACCTTCATTTTCTTCGGACCTGTCGCTTGATCTTAGTGTGCTCATCGTCTTTTCCCTGGCCCCACGTGGGTCTGATAGGTCCTTCGTGTACGGCATGTCTC
>NC_091321.1:28123065-28258065 GCF_038502225.1 Cherax quadricarinatus | reverse complement strand
CAGCGTCAAGGAACCTCCCTTGAGGGGTGGTTGACCGTTGTTAACTCACCTTTCATAGGGCCTCTGCCGGCTCCTTTAATATTCTTGGAGTGACTATCTTAGCTTCACTGTGTGCGGTACTCTCAGCTATATTTTACCTCTTATTTTCGACATACCATATGATCACGACATTAAACTCTCACGTGCAGAAAAACCATAGATAACTTATCTCTTTCCTTGACCTCTTCATTTTTATATATTGTAATCGACCACTCCATCTTTTTCTTTCGTCTCTAACTCACTGTGCTGAGTCTGTCATCACATTTACTCTCGTAAGTATCATTCTCCATCAAAATCATGTCTCTTCCTCTACACCATCAGCTTTATCCTCTGCATCTCTAGTTAAGAGAATGCAACAAAAGTGTAAACGTGTCTTTGCCTCCACTGTGCAGCAGACAAGACAATATTGTGAGTGTAGACAAGACAGCCCCTGCTTCCTTAATTAACACACAACACCACACTCGTCCCACAAGCAGACACCGGACACGATAGTAAACATCAGATATTGATCCTCTTATCAGGTGTGTGTGTCTCGGTGTTCAGTGGTACAGGTGTGTCTCAGTGTTCAGTAGTGCTGTGTTCATATGTTAGTGCACTCATCTTCTTAAACTATGGTAAGGTGACCGGGCAGTGTGTGGAAGGAAGGAAAATAAGTGTACGTATGTCGTGTGTGCTAGTAATGAGACATTGGATGCTAAGAGCAACCAATGCCTCATTACTAGCTAGGAGCAAGCCTTGGGTGCTAGGAGCAAGCCTTGGGTGCTAGGAGCAAGCCTTGGGTGCTAGAAGCAAGCCTTAATGCGCTAGAAGCAAGCCTTGGTGTGCTAGAGGCAAGCCTTGGGGTGATAGAAGCAAGCCTTGGTGTGCTAGAGGCAAGCCTTGGGGTGCTAAAAGCAAGCCTTGGTGTGCTAGAAGCAAGCCTTGGTGTGCTAGAGGCAAGCCTTGGTGTGCTAGAGGTAAGCCTTCGGGTGCTAGAAGTAAGCTTTGGGGGTGCTAGAAGCAAGCCTTGGGAGGCTAAAAGCAAGTCTTGGGGTGCTAGAAGCAAGCGTTGGGATGCTAATAGAGTGGTGTGGTACTGGTAGTGCTGATATGTCCGTCTCTCTGACAAAATATTCCTGCGTGTATTCATTCATCCACCGTTCAGGGGGGTCGCCTTCATGCAGGTGAAGAGTTCTTCATCCTAGGAACTGCAGCCTCCTTTTCATGGATCAAGCTTGATCACCCAATATTCTCCAGGTGCTGCCTGACCTCTACGGGTCTAGCACTTCTCCAACTCCTGTATAAACGTCCTCTTTTTTCCTCATACAGACACTCGGACCGCCGCTCTAGCCTCCAGCACCATTTTGTGTTGGTGTTATGTTCATAAAAGGGGAGCGCAAATCCCGTAGGGATCACTGGCTGATTGGGGTGGGGTGGCCCTGACCAACATCAAGGCTCCTCCCATCCTTTCAAGTGCCCAGTTTGTGTAATAGTCTTCCCTATGGTGATTCTTTGTTTTTTATGTAGGTTTCTTATCCAAATACGAGTGTGTCTAGCCCTTCTCTTTGTCTTGTTGTCGTCACTCATCTGCGAGATGTGTGAGGCACGACACTTGCTGAACCCCTGCTGGTGCTTTGTGCCGAAGTCTGCACCTTAGCGTGTGTCCTGGCCTGGTTGTGCTTGCAGGGGGTCAAGTCATACGTCCTCGCTGTGCTGTCATGCGCATGGTGTGCCCACTCTTCATTATTTTTAATATCGGAACTTTTTTTTTCACACGATGTATTCGGCAATAGTCTACTAACACCCATATAACTACTTACTACCGAGTGAATAACGACAACAATATAAGATTTGTTCACCCAGGTATCCGATGCAGGACTTTGTGGTTATTTATCGACTATTTTAACCACTGATTCACAAGTCTTTTTTTTAACACACAAGCCGTCTCCCACCGAGGCAGGTGACCCGAAAAAGAAGAAACGATAGTGTTTCTTCTGTAGCCTACACAGTCTGAGAAATACAGTCAGCCCCACAGTCTGTTTTTTTTTTTTCTTAGGATCATAAGAATATTACGGGAAGAGCTGGGAGGGAAGGGAAGAGGAGGAAGGAACGGGAAGTAACGGGTAAGAGTACAACAGTGTGAAATAGGAGAATGGATAACTAATAGGAGGTGGAGGGAAAGATGAGTGACCCCCATCACAGATATGGACATGTAAATTGTTCATTACCACTGTAACTTGTTCAGCTATCAAAACTTTGGGGCCCAGTCCCTGGACCCATTATGTACCTCTGTAATATTTAGACTACCACCCACACCATGGGTATGGGGTACATAATCAAGATATTCAACTAACTCCATCACTCTTGTCAGTATGAATGTCGAGTTCATGTCCAGGAGTGAGTGGTTGAACGGTTCTTGGTGAGACACACCGAACAGCCCTGGGGTAAACAACTCGACGGATCATCCATATTACTACGACCCGTCTCAGAAGACGCTTGTCCTGTCTACTGACGAATATTATAGCAGTCGCCCTAAGGTAAGTCCAGTCCACTGCTGCTGCAGGTGTTCGGACTCTTGTGTGCGTGAAGAGGAAATGGTTCTTGTTGTGCAGGTAGGCTCGTCTCTGGCGCACGCTACTGAGGCCTTCCTTCTGGTTGGTTTCCATGAATGGGGAGTGAATGCTTGATCCTCCCGCTGAGGAGTCCTTGCCGGATGGTGCACACCTTATAGTTTTAGTTAAGGCCTCCAAGAGAAATTTTGCAAGGCGGAACAAGACTGCTTTGGGGCCCCTGGGGACAGGATGAGGCCCCCAGTCTAAGTGAATTCTATATAATTACTTTTTCTAAGTAAGCTAAAAATAGTTGAAATTACCAAAAAAAAAAAAATGAGAAAAAATAAAAATAAAGCATCTATGGCTATGGGGCCCCTTCAGATATTCACAGCCGGGCCCCGGACCAATGTACCGGTTGAACCCCCTATCCTCTCATAGGCCTTGGTATTAGTTCATTCTGGCGCTATCGTGAAAGATGATAGTCCTCGAGTGGTAAGGGGACGATATTGTCCTCGAATGATGAGATGATATACTCGGTTGCTTGACACCTGCTGCTTCTTGACTAGAGACGCTAGTTGTTTCTGACTAGATTCGCTGCCTGAGTCTTTGGCATCAACGTTGACAGCTTCCCGGGCGGATGAGTTCTATGCTTCTTGTTGACAGGTGGTTCAAATACAGTATAAGCAGTGATGGAGTCGGAGGTGGAACCTGCATTGTTTGCGGCGCTGTAGCAAGCAACTCTTCCTTGGTAATGCTTGAATTGATTATGGTGTATAACTGACGATTCTGAGTACGTCAGGAGTCTGTGAGAGCTAGTCATTCCTACGGTCTGTGAAAACTAGTCAGTCCCACGGACTGTGAGAACTACGGTCAGTCCCACGGACTGTAAAAACTACGGTAAATCCCACGGACTGTAAGAACTACAGTCAGTCCCACGGTCTGTGAAAATCAGTCAGTCCCACGGTCTGTGAGAACTACAGTCAGTCCCACGGTCTGTGAAAATCAGTCAGTCCCACGGACTGTAAAAACTACGGTCAATCCCACGGACTGTAAGAACTACAGTCAGTCCCACGGACTGTGAAATCCTCTCACAGTGATTAATGTTTAGATGACGTAGATGATTAAGGTGGCAAACGAGAGAGGTAGAGAAGGTCGGAGGTCCCTGATAAAGATTACGTGACAACACCCCTATTGTCGTGACTCCCCCACAGATATCTTTCTCTGTTGTCCAGTACTCACACAAGCACTCACTTCCAGTGACCTTTTTATTTATGGAATGATTAAACACTTGTGTAACAGGGGAGTTGGAGAGTGAGTTAACACTTGTGTAAGAGAGGAGCTGGAGGAGGGGAGTTGGAGAGTGAGTTAACACTTGTGTAAGAGAGGAGCTGGAGGAGGGGAGTTGGGGAGTGAGTTAACACTTGTGTAAGAGAGGAGCTGGAGGAGGGGAGTTGGGGAGTGAGTTAACACTTGTGTAAGAGAGGGGCTGGAGGAGGGGAGTTTGGGAGTGAGTTAACACTTGTGTAAGAGAGGGGCTGGAGGAGGGGAGTTGGGGAGTGAGTTAACACTTGTGTAAGAGAGGGGCTGGAGGAGGGGAGTTTGGGAGTGAGTTAACACTTGTGTAAGAGAGGGGCTGGAGGAGGGGAGTTGGGGAGTGAGTTAACACTTGTGTAAGAGAGGGGCTGGAGGAGGGGAGTTGGGGAGTGAGTTAACACTTGTGTAAGAGAGGAGCTGGAGGAGGGGAGTTGGGGAGTGAGTTAACACTTGTGTAAGAGAGGGGCTGGAGGAGGGGAGTTTGGGAGTGAGTTAACACTTGTGTAAGAGAGGAGCTGGAGGAGGGGAGTTGGGGAGTGAGTTAACACTTGTGTAAGAGAGGGGCTGGAGGAGGGGAGTTTGGGAGTGAGTTAACACTTGTGTAAGAGAGGGGCTGGAGGAGGGGAGTTGGGGAGTGAGTTAACACTTGTGTAAGAGAGGGGCTGGAGGAGGGGAGTTTGGGAGTGAGTTAACACTTGTGTAAGAGAGGGGCTGGAGGAGGGGAGTTTGGGAGTGAGTTAACACTTGTGTAAGAGAGGGGCTGGAGGAGGGGAGTTGGGGAGTGAGTTAACACTTGTGTAAGAGAGGGGCTGGAGGAGGGGAGTTGGGGAGTGAGTTAACACTTGTGTAAGAGAGGAGCTGGAGGAGGGGAGTGAGTTAACGCTTGTGTAAGAGAGGGGCTGGAGAGTGAGTTAACACTTGTGTAAGAGAGGGGCTGGAGGAGGGGAGTTGGGGAGTGAGTTAACACTAGTGTAAGAGAGGGGCTGGAGGAGGGGAGTGAGTTAACACTTGTGTAAGAGAGGGGCTGGAGGAGGGGAGTTGGAGAGTGAGTTAACACTTGTGTAAGAGAGGAGCTGGAGGAGGGGAATTGGGGAGTGAGTTAACACTTGTGTAAGAGAGGGGCTGGAGGAGGGGAGTTGGAGAGTGAGTTAACACTTGTGTAAGAGAGGAGCTGGAGGAGGGGAATTGGGGAGTGAGTTAACACTTGTGTAAGAGAGGAGCTGGAGGAGGGGAATTGGGGAGTGAGTTAACGCTTGTGTAAGAGAGGGGCTGTAGGAGGGGAGTTGGGGGCGTCTGTGGTGCCAGCATCCTTCCCAACATCCTTCTCACATTATTTTAAGTTATGTTATCCCCAAAGCCTTGCTTATCTCTCTACCCATCTCACGTTCCCCTTCTGTGTTTATCTCGTTATCTCACTCCCACATCCACCGTAGTAATCTTTGCAGCCTTCCTCTTCCTCCTCCTCCTCTTCGTCCTTTTCTTCCTCTTCCTCCTCCTCCTCCTCTTCGTCCTCCTCTTCTTCCTCCTCCTCCCATTTATCTGATAAACCATTTAATGATAATTTTAAAAAGTCTTATTACTTCTCATTTACATAATTATGTAGCTGATTATCAGTAACTTCAGGACTCACTGAATGAAGCATTTTTATCAGTATAAATACCACCAGTTTACTCACTCGCAGGTGCTGGACACTAACACTGATGTCATACTGTGTTACCACATATGTATAAATCATAGTCTTTCACTCTTTCCTTTACACATCACTTTACCTCCGAGGCATTGTAACACCTGTTAGTGTACTCACCTACGTGTGGTTACAGGGGTAGAGTCACAGCTCCTGGTATGCGTGCGTCACTAAGTACGCAATGGAGTATGGCCTGATCACGGACCAGGCTCATGGGGCGTTGACCACCGAAACCCCCCTCTAGGTATATACATGGTCATTTGTGTGTGTGAATTTATGGCATGTTTATACCTTGGATACACATGAATAAACTACCTCGGCCTGCCAGTGAGACCGTCTTCAGCAAGCTGGGAAGAACATAAGTGATACCGCTGCTTGTAAACAAAGTTAACCTTATATCAGTTAATCACCTACGTCAGAGGTATGTGTACTCACCTAATTGTGATTGCAGGAGTCGATTCATAGCTCCTGGCCCCGCCTCTTCACTAGTCGCTACTAGGTCTACTCTCTCCCTGCTCCATGAGCTTTATCATATCTTTTCTTGAAGCTATGTATGGATCCTACCTCCACTACATCACTCTCCATATTACTCCACTTCCTGACAACTCTGTAGCTGAAGAAATACTTCTTAACATCCCTGTGGCTCATCTGAGTTTTCAGTTTCCAGTTGTGACCCTTTGTTGCCGTGTCCCGTCTCTGAAACATTGTCACTATCCATCCAATCAATTCCTCTCAGTATTTTATATGTTATCATGTAGTCCCTATCCCTCCTGTCTTCCAGTGTTGTCAGACTGAGTTCCCTTAACCTCTCCTCATAGGACAAACCCCTAAGTTCCAAGACTAGTCATGTTGCAAACCTTTGCACTTTCTCTAATTTCTTGATGTATTTGACTAAGTGTGGGTACCATACCGGTGCTGCATACTCCAGTATGGGCCTGACGTACACAGTGTACAGTGTCGTGAATGACTCCTTACTTAGATGACGAAGTGCTATTCTCAGGTATGTCAGGCGCCCGTATGCTGCAGCAGTTATTTGGTTAATGTGTGCCTCAGGAGATGTGCTCGGTATGATGCTTACCCCAAGATCCTTTTTTTATTAGAGTGAGTTTTGCGGTCTTTGACCTCTTAGGCCGTACTCCGTCCGCGGTCTCCTTTGTCCTTCCCCAGTCTTCATAGCTTTGCACTTGCTGGGGTTAAACCCCAGGAGCCATTTGTCAGACCAGCCTTGCATCCTGTCCAGATCCCCTTGTAGGCTTACTTTATCCTCTTCCGTTTGTATTCTCCTCGTTAGTTTCACATCCACTGCATACAGGGACACTTCTGACTACCCTTTCCATCATATCATTCACAAATACAAGAAACAGCATCTGACATACGACTGACCCCTGTGAACCCCCACTCGACACATGCATGCACCCACTCTGACACCTTGTCTTGGACCAAAACACGTTGTTTCCTTCCTGTCAAGTATTCCCCGATTCATTTCAATTCTTTCCTTGCTGTTCCTGCCTGCTCCTCTAGTTTTTCAACCAGTCTCTTACGTGGCACTGTGTCGAAAGCATTCCTACAGTCCAAGAATATGCAGTCTGCCCATCCCTCTCTCTTCTGTCTTACTTATGTTACCTTCCCACAGAACTCCCATACTTTAGTGATGTGTGTGTGTGTTCACTAATCCTACTATGTCAGCTCGTTACACACACACACACACACACACACACACACACACACACACACACACACACACACACACACACACACACACACACACACAGTGAAGTGGCGGGGCCAGCTGTGACTCGACCCCTGTAACCACAATTAGGTGAGTACAAATAGGCGAGTACACACAAACACACAAAACAAGGTCAAGGTACACCCTCGATCCAGCTGGCAAATTTTCTGAGAATAGGGGGGTTTGCAAGAAGAAAAAAAACGGTCAGTCAGTCATTTTCAAGAGAAAATCGGCTCAAAACAAAATCCTGCAGGAGAAAGCATGACTAAGGGATATATCGGTATACTGGAAGGTGTACCTCGACCATGACAGAACATGAGAAGAAAGGCAGAAATTGGAAAAGAAGGTACAAAGATGCAAGGAGGAAAGAGAGGCAAAGACGGAGATGGGCAGGAGAACCCAGCCCAGGAGAAAGAGAAAATTCAACCTCCCTCTGACCCTCCTACAGAAGGCCCTCAACCCTGACAACCCCAATGCAACCAAACAATCTAACCCAAAACTCACATGCTGCACCCACTGCCCCCACCCCTCTCATCACAAACTCCACCTTTACAGAAACCCAGTTCCTTCCAGGTCTCCCACTTCCCCAACCCCAATGTACCCCACAGTTTTAGAAAAGAAGTTGAAGGTTTGGTATACAAAGGCAGATGGAATAATAAATAAATGTTAGGAGGGGCATGAAAGAATCAAGGAGACATTCCCAGACATCATAGCACTCACAGAAATGAAACTCACTGGGCTGATAACAGATGCAGTCTTTCCACCTGGATATCAGATCCTGAGGAAAGATAGAGGGAGGAGGAGGGGCAGGAGGAGTTGCATTGCTCATAAAAAATCAGTGGGGATTTGAAGAAATGGAAGGAATGGATGGAATGGGCAAAAGAGACTACAGAGTAGGAGCAATTCAGTCTGGTAGCCCGAAGGTGGTAATTGCAGTGACGTACAACCCGCCACAGAACTGCAGGAGGCCAAGAGAAGAATATGAAGAGAGCAACAAAGCAATGGTCGACACACTAGCTGAGGTGACCAGAAGAGCTCACATGGGTAGAGCAAAGTTACTAATTATAGGCAATTTCAATCACAAGGAGACTGACTGGGAAAACCTGGAGCCACATGGGGGTCCCAAAACATGGAAAGCCAAGATGATGGATGTGGTACTGGAGAACCTCATGCATCAACATTTTAGGGACACTACCAGAGAGAGAAGTGAGCATGAACCTGCAAGACTGGGCCTTGTATTCACCGTGAATAGTTCAGACTTCGAGGGCATCACATATAAAAAACCCATTGTAGTTAGTGCTCACGTGCTTCTGAGCTTTAAATACACAGTAGAGTGACAAGTGGAGAGGGTAGCAGTATTAGGATGGGAGAAGCCATACTACAAAAGAGGGGATTACACGGGCATACCTGGAGTTTACCTGGAGAGAGTTCCGGGGGTCAACGCCCCCGCGGCCCGGTCTGTGACCAGGCCTCCTGGTGGATCAGAGCCTGATCAACCAGGCTGTTACTGCTGGCTGCACGCAAACCAACGTACGAGCCACAGCCCGGCTGGTCAGGAACCGACTTTAGGTAGCTTGTCCAGTGCCAGCTTGAAGACTGCCAGGGGTCTGTTGGTAATCCCCCTTATGTATGCTGGGAGGCAGTTGAACAGTCTCGGGCCCCTGACACTTATTGTATGGTCTCTTAACGTGCTAGTGACACCCCTGCTTTTCATTGGGGGGATGTTGCATCGTCTGCCAGTCTTTTGCTTTCGTAGTGAGTGATTTTCGTGTGCAAGTTCGGTACTAGTCCCTCTAGGATTTTCCAGGTGTATATAATCATGTATCTTTCCCGCCTGCATTCCAGGGAATACAGGTTTAGGAACCTCAAGCGCTCCCAGTAATTGAGGTGTTTTATCTCCGTTATGCGTGCCGTGAAGGTTCTCTGTACATTTTCTAGGCATGAGAAACTTTCTGCAAGAGATTCAGTGGGAAAGAGAATTGGTAGGAAAATCAGTAAACAAGATGGACTACATGACAAGAAAATGCAAGGAGGCAGGAGGAGAGGTTTGTTCCCAAGGGAAATATAAATAATGGGAAGACCAGAACAAGCCCTTGGTTCACCCAGAAGTGTAGGGAGGCAAAAACTAAGTGTGTTAGACAATGGAAAAAAATACAGAAGACAAAAGATCCAGAAACGAGTATGCACAGATAAGGAGGGAGGCCCAGCGGCAATACGAAAATGATATAGCATTGAAAGCAGTCTGACCCAAAGCTGTTGTATAGCCACATCAGGAGGAAAACAGTCAAGGACCAGGTAATCAGGGTGAGGAAGAGTGGTGGGGAGTTCACAAGAAATGACCAAGAAGTATGTGAGGAGCTCAACATGAGAATTAAGGAAGTATTTACATTGGAGACAGAAAGAGCTCTGGGTAGTCAGAATAGGGGGATACATCAACAAAGGATATACCAACAAGAGCTGGATACAATACACACAACCGAGGAGGAGGTGAAGAGGCTGCTAAGTGAACTTGATACCTCAAAGGCGGTGGGACCGGACATCTCTCTGTGGGCACTTAGAGAAGGAGCAGAGATGCTGTGTGTGCCACTAACACATCCATTGAAACTGGGCAACTACCAGAGGTATGGAAGACGGCAAATGTAGTCCCAATTTTTAAGAAAGGAAACAGACACGAAGCACTAAACTACAAACCAGTGTCACTGATGGGTATAGTATGCAAAGTCAAGAAGATTATCAAGAGGAGAGTGGTGGAGCACCTAGAAAGGACCGGCACCGTTTCAGAGAATGGAAATTCTGTCACAAACCCACTTGAGTTTTATGACAAGGTAACAGAAATAAGACATGAGAGAGAGGGGTGGGTAGATTGCATTTTCTTGGACTGCAAGAAAGCTTTCGACACAGTTCCTCACAAGAGATTAGTGCAAAAGTTAGAGGAGTAAGAAGGAATAACAGAAAAGGCACTGCAATGGATCAGAGAATACTTGACAGGGAGGCAACAGTGAGTCATGGTATGTGACGAGGTATCAGAGTGGGTGCCTTTAACGAAGAGGGTTCCAGAGGGGTTAGTCCTAAGACCACTGCTCTTTTTGGTATATGTGAATGACATGACGGAAGGGATAGACTCACAAGTGTCCCTAATTGCACATGATGTGAAGTTAATGAGGAGAATTAAATCGGATGAGGATCAGGCAGGACTACAAAGAAACCTGGATAGGATGTAAGCCTGGTCCAGCAACTGACTCCTCGAATTTAAACCCGCCAAATGCAAAGTCATGAAGATCGGGGAAGGGCAAAGAAGACCGCAGAGTATAGGCTATGTGGCCAAAGACTGCAAACCTTACTCAAGGAAAAGGATCTTGGGGGTGAGTATAATACCGAGCACATCTCCTGAGGTGCACATCAACCAGATAACTGCTACAGCATATGGTCGCCCACAACTGGTCAAGCACGTCAAGAAATTAGATAAAGTGCAAAGGTTTGCAACATGACTAGTCCCGGAGTTAAGGGGAATGTCATACGAAGAAAGGTTAAGGGAAATTGGCATGACGACACTGGGTGATAAGAGGGTTAGGAGAGACATGATAACGGCATATAAAATACTGCGAGGAATTGACAAAGTGGACAGGGACAGAATGTTCCAGAGATGGGTCACAGAAACAAGGGGTCACATTTGGAAGTTGAAGACTCAGATGACTCAGAAGGATGTTTGAAAGTATTTCTTCAGTCACAGAGTTGTCAGGAAGTGGAAAAGTCTGGAAAGTGACGTAGTGGAGACAGGAACCATACATAGTTTTAAGATGAGATTTGATAAAACTCATAGAGCAGGGGGAGAGAGGACCTAGTAGCGATCAGTGAAGAGGTGGGGCCAGGAGCTATGAATCAACTCCTGCAACCACAAATAGGTGAGTACAAAGAGGTGAGTACACACATGCTCGCGCGTTTTTGTATAGGGTATCACTGTAGCGACCTTACTACAAGGGCTACCCAGGGCCGCTCCCGGCGACGCCACAAGTGCTGCCCAGGGCCGCTCCCGGCGCTGTCACAAGTGCTACCCAGGGCCGCTGTCGGTGACGCCACAAGTGCTACCCAGGGCCGCTACCAGTGACACCACAAGTGCTACCCAGGGCCGCTGCCAGTGACACCACAAGTGCTACCCAGGGCCGCTGCCAGTGACACCACAAGTGCTACCCAGGGCCGCTGCCAGTGACACCACAAGTGCTACCCAGGGCCGCTGCCAGTGACACCACAAGTGCTACCCAGGGTTGCTACCAGTGATGCCACAAGTGCTACCCAGGGCTGCTGCCAGTGACACCACAAGTGCTACCCAGGGCCACTGCCAGTGATGCCACAAGTGCTACCGAGAGCCGCTGCCAGTGACACCACAAGTGCTACCCAGGGCTGCTGCCAGTGACACCACAAGTGCTACCCAGGGTCACTGCCGGTGATGCCACAATTGCTACCCAGGGCCGCTGCCGTTGACACCACAAGTACTACCCATAGTCGCTGCTGGTGACACCACAAGTGCTACCAAGGGCCGCTGCCGGTGACGCCACAAGTGCTACCCAGAGCCGCTGCCAGTGAAACCACAAGTGCTACCCAGAGCCACTGCCAGTGAAACCACAAGTGCTACCCAGGGCCGCTGCCAGTGACACAAGTGCTACCCAGGGCCACTACCAGTGACACCCCAAGTGTCATGCGTGGGGTTCGACACGTGGATTGGGTAACAACACTCATGTTGGACGTTCCAGTACGTATATTGGAGGGTAAATATGGGGAGCACCATACCTGGCCTTCTTCTCTGCTAACTCTAAGACTGACTCGCGAATTGGGTCCTAGGGGTGAGCGGCGTTCAGAAACATGCTATAGTCAGCTGTAACATCAGTAAATAACAGTGATTCACACAGACGGTTGGTAGTGAGTCATACTACTGGTAACTGGTTACTAGGAACTGATACTACTGAGAGCTCGGCGACACTAACGTATGTCATCCCAACGTACAGCTAACAAACTAGAGACGGCAGGTGTACTGCTTGGGCTGATTCTATACAATGTCAAAGTACACAACAATTGAATATTATAACATACATAAGTAGAACATTGGAACGGAAACTAACGTAATTGACTATAATGAAGCTTACTGTAATGAAACTGTGATGCATTACAAGGTGTGATATAGCACAACTCATTGAACGAGACTCAACATTGGGATTACACAATAGAAGTAATAAAACAAATTTGATCGACCGATCTGTATTCATGTGATCTACGGATTCTGAAGAAAAAATATATACAAAGAAAGAAGTGTTTAACAGAAAGGCAGACTTGGTGCACTCAAATCTAGACTGTTAAATCTCAGAATTCGGAGAGAACGTGAACACACACAAAAAATTCTTGAATATTGATAAGTTGATACTGCAATTATTCATCTCTACAGGTTATTTACATTTAACCCCAACTCTGCTAGGGTGAGATTGATATATGCAGAATGGGCGTCATCTCTGGGAGGATCAAACTCTGTTGCACTGGCTAACTCATACTGTATTTGAGGCAGCTCTGAATTGGCAGTTACAAATGATACTTGAGGATTTCTCAATACCTGTCATGTACGTAGGGAATAACGACATTTAGGCTGATCATCTGAGTATTAGAGGTAGAGGGTACAGAGTCAGGAGGATTATCAGAGTCTGTCACATTAGTCTGGGTTGGAACATCATTATCATCACATACTAACTTCATATGATCCAAATGCGACTCTTTATACCGACCAGTACTAATTTCTCTAACCTTATACTTTTCCATTGATATGTTCAACTACTCGATAAGGACCAACAAACTTTTGATCAAGCTTAGGCATTGCAGACGTTTTGTTAAAGTTAGTCAGCATAACTCTCGAACCTACTTTGATTTTGGACGGCTTTGCTCGAGTGTTAGAGACTCTTGTAAATTCTGCTATTGATTTATGAAGTGTTTCACGGATTTCTCTAAAGATGCTTTGAGCTAAGCTGGTACGAGTTGCTATGAAATCATCAGGGTTGTAATTTGGTTTTGAATTAGAATATAAAAACTCATAAGGCAAACGTTTATCTACACCATACAATGCATAATGTGGAGTGTCACCTATGGAAACAGAATTTATAGCACACTGCACATCAGGTATAACTTCATCCCAAGTTTCACTGTTGGGATTGACAGTGGCTCTCAAGACATCAAGTACTTTCTTATTGGTTCGTTCTGCTAACCCATTGCTTGCAGGATGATGAGGAACAATGGTGGATTTAGAGATCTTTTACAAGGTACATAAATTTTCAAGAATCTCATTACAGAATTCACCTCCACTATCTGTTACTAAGGACTTAGGGATGGTATGCCTGCAGATAATGCGTTCTTTAAATGCTTTAGCTAGTGTCTCAGCAGTCTTATCTGCAATGGAAATTAGTTAACAAATCTAGCGCAACTCTTTCTCATGGTTTGCTAGTAGTTGGATACACTTGGATTGGATTTGGACCATTAACATTACCTTTATGTTGCATGCAGACACTACATTTCTTAACATACTCAGAAATATCAGTTGCCATACGAGGCCAAAAGTATTTCAATCTGGCTTGCTTTACTGAACAATCCATACCAGGGTGCACAACACCTGGTACATCATGAACTAGCTGTAAGGCTACATTCACTAGTGACTGTGGAATTACTAACTGGTATACCCTTCTGCTAGGAGTACCCAACTCAGCTGTTCGATACAGTAATTCTTGGTTCATGACAAAGTCACTGATGGGTGCTGGTGGCTTCACAGTCAGAATAAGATCTTCCTGGAGCAGGAATCGAATCACACCAGACCACTTGGGATCTGTTCATTGGGCATTCTTTACATCCTCAGCAGTAAATGGAGGGCCTGCAGTTACTATGCTAACATGTCACGATAAAGCATCTGCGACTACATTTGACTTGCCAGGTAAGTGTTCAAAGGTAGGATTGAACTCTTGGATAGTCGAGGTCCATCTGGCTAACCTTCCAGTAGGTTGTTTGTTCTGGAATAAAAGTGGAGCTTGGTCTGTCAAGACATGAACAGGGTACTGATAAATAATGTCTCGGAAGTGCTTTAAAGACCATACTATTGGTAAAGCTTCTTGCTCAGTCACTGTATAGTTACGTTCAGCCTTCATAAGGACTCGGCTAGCAAATGCAACTGTGTTGTACTTGCCATCAGTCTTCTGAGCTAGTACGGCACCTATGCCAATAGAACTAGCATCAGTTGTCAGATAGAAGGGCTTAGAAAAATCTGAAAATTTCAAAATTGGAGCAGATGTAAGCTTTTCTTTTAGAGTTTGGAATGCTCTTCTTGATAGAAGGTCCAAACAAAAGGAGCATCTTTCTTAAGCAACTCAGCTAGAGGAGCAGCTTTGGAAGAAAAATTGGCAGTGAAAGATCTATAAAAACCTGCTAAGCCCACAAAGGATCTTACAGCATCAGCAGTTTTGGGAGTTGGAAAATTTAGTACTTCTGTTACTTTACTTTGGTCAGTCGTAACCCCTCTAGGAGTGACTACATGACCAATAAACTTGATTTCTGATCTGAAAAACTGACATTTAGACAGTTTGATCTTTAAATTGGCTTCAAGCTTACCAAGTACTACATCAAGTCTTTTCAAGAGTGTATCCACATCTTTAGACATGACGTTTACGTCATCTAAGTACACCATAAGTGCATTACCTATGAGATCTCTAAAGATATTAGTCATGAGCCTTGAGAACGTGATAGGGGAGGATCGTAATCCAAAGGCCATACAGAGGAAGTGATAATGGCCTGTAGGAGTGGAGAATGCAGTTAGCTTTTGGCTGTCCTCATGAAGAGGGACTTGCCAAAACCCTTGTAACAAGTCCAGAGACGAAAAGACTGTTATCTCCAATGTTACGTAAAAAATCACCAAGTACAGGAAGTAGGAAGCGATCCGGAATAGTTTTTGCATTTAAATTCCTAAAGTCAATCATTGGGCGCCAAGTATCATCCTTCTTAGGTACTCGGATCAAGGGTGCATTCCATGATGAATTGCTAGGTGCAATAACTCCATCATCAAGCATTTGATTGATCAATTCTTCTGCAACAGCAACTTGTGAATGAGGCATTCTGTATGCAAGTATATAGATAGGTCTAGTACCAGGTTCAAGTGGGATACAATGGGACAATAAGTTTGTTATACCCATCTTCTCACCTGGTAAGGCAATGGCTTTACGACGTTTGTTCAACAGAGTCAACAAACGCTTGACCTCATCTGGGAAGTCAGTGGGAGCTAAGTCTTTCTCCTCAACTGGTGGAACAGATTGATCCAGTGAAGTGGATGAGGTCTCCCCAGTAGAAATAGCACCGACCCACTGGTCAGGTGACAACTCATCCTCTACCTGAACAGGGTAAGGATAGTGAACAAGGTCAACAAGATTGGTATTTGCTCTGAGATGAACACTGTGACCAGAAGTGTTAGCTAAGAAGAAATGGATCTTACTATCTCTTACAACATGTAAGGATGGCTCAACAAATAAGCCCTTTACTTTGCAGGAATCCCTGTCAACTAGGATGTTATCACCATCTGGAACACTAGGAACAACAACAGACACTCTAGTGAGGGCTAGCCGCGACAGAAACGTCTTTCTGCAGCCAGCATGTGACATCAACAAGAGATGGTATTACTAGTTGCAAGTAATCGTTTTCCAACAAGGCATCCCTTGTGGAGAAACTACTACTTGAACTAGCAGACATTGCAGGGATAGGCTCAGCACTCAAGGTAGTCAGAGCGTCCTCGGATACTTGAGGTAACTGGACACTATCTTGCAAGCCTGAAGTTGTAGGTGGAACACAGACAGGAGTGACAGGATCACCAGTGCCTGACCGCTTGGGTATGCTACTGGAAAATGAACTGGCCTGTAAGGACTTAATCCGAACGTCGTATTCTGCGGCAGTATGGCAGATCTCGGATCCAAGCTGGTAACCCCAAAATGGTACGATCAAGTCATCAATTTGGGCATGCCATCGATAAGGGTCGAGCACAATGCGTAAGTCTCTCATGGAAGCAAATCCCAGTAGAAGATCACCAGGGAAAGTAATCTGGTCGACAACAAGGAAGGAAGCGGTAAAGTCTCTACCTTGGGTAGAAAAAGTGAGGGAAGTCCGACCTCGACAACGCAGGTGAGAACCAGCTACTCCACTAAGGGAGGACACATGAGTCAGTTCTACGAGAAGGACATGTCGTAACTGCTTATCCTTAAACAAACTTGCGCACCAGAGTCCATGAACACATGAACGGGCGCATTATGAACAGATGCTTGCACTATGGGACCTATCGTTGCATTGGAAGTTATGTGCAAACAAAAAGGTGGGTTGTCAACAGAAAAGATTTGTTCCACTTCATCCCAAGTGCTACCCAGGGCCGCTGCCAGTGACACCACAAGTGCTACCCAGGGCCGCTACCAGTGACACCACAAGTGCTACCCAGGGCCGCTGCCAGTGATGCCACAAGTGTCGCCCCCTGCCAGCCACATTAGCCCCACTCTGTCGGCCACATTAACCCCACCCTGCCGGCCACACTAATCCCACCCTGCCGGCCTCACTAACCCCACTCTGCCAGCCTCACTAGCCCCACCCTGTCGGCCACACTAACCCCAACCTGCCAGCCCCACTAACTCCACCCTGTCGGCCCCACTAACCCCACCCTGCCAGCCCCACTAACCCCACTCTGCCAGCCCCACTAACCCCACCCTGTCGGCCACACTAACCCCACCCTGCCAGCACCACTAACTCCACCCTGCCGCCCCCAGTTTAGTTTAATATGTTTATTATGCACCCCATACCCATCCTGTGGGCGGTAGTCAAAAGATTAGAGGTACATAATTGGTCCAGGGACTGGACTCCAAAGTTTTGATAGGTGAGCAAGTTACAGAGGTAATGAACTCACAATTTACAAAGGTAATGAACTCACAATTTACAAAGGTAATGAACTCACAATTTACAAATGTAATGAACTCACAATTTACAAAGGTAATGAACTCACAATTTACAAAGGTAATGAACTCCAGGTAGGTCTAGTCACAATCATGACAAGTTACAAAGGTATTTACAGATTACAATACCTATGTCTGGCTTCTGACACAAGCATGCCACAATTTATACTTAATGAGTTGAGAGCATTTATGGATGACAGAGAATCAGTTACAATTAAACTGTCAATCTTAGATACATAGATGCATTTCAGTGCAAGGAGTATGGGAAACAGCTCTGTCTGTACGACAACAGCAGCACTACCAGCTGCACCAGTGGATTGGTGAACAGAACCATCAACGTAAATAATTTGCGAGTGTGTGTGCTGTGTGACTAAGTTATCAATACAGCTTAAGGCATCATGTTTGGCTTCAAGGCGAAGTTTTGGTTGTGATTTAAGTAGTAGTTTGGGGGGAAATGGAGGAATGGTAGTTTGGAATGGGGTAATATCCCATGGAGCGGAGAAGTACCGCTGTTGCCTTACTTGACATAGATCATGTATCTGATTCATGCGGAGTTGTGCAAATTGTAGGTGACCTTGAACCCACACATATCTATGGAGGTGTCCTTGATCTGTTCCTGGGCTTCAACATTACTTCTGCCAGCCGTGAGTCTTCCATTATAACAGATGTAGCGTCTGATCATTTCCCTAGGCTAACCTCACTAGATATTGGTAATACTATCCTTCTTGGTGGGATATTCAAACAGAAACGTTTTAATGTTCCCACTGATCAGCATGATGACTTTGTTGCACATGTGACTGACTGGTATAATTCCTATGAGTGTTCCTCTGTAGAGCAGTATTCAGAACTACTTAGAGCCGCCACTGAAACCTCTTGGTACTCTAAACCCAACAAACTTCCATAATAATCGTACCTCCTTCAAAAACCATACTTATTACAATGATTCTAAACTTCGTACACTGAAACGTACTGCTCGCAGACTAGGCCTAGCCTATAGAAAACATCGTACCCCTGGAATGCTGAGGCTCTTCCAAACTGCCCTTGCTGCTGCCAGAGAGCGTATGACAGAGCTGCGGCAGACTGGGAAAAATTTGTCAACGGTCTTAATGCTCACACCCCACTTAGCCGGGCATGGAGAGACATAAATAGAATTAAGGGTAACAGAACTGGGCAGATCGCGCACCCTCATCCCTTACATAGGGCGAATGAGTTAGTCAGTGCTTGGGCTGCTACATCTAGCTATGACAATCTTCCCAGTACCACAGAGGAAAAATTAAATGACAAATATGATGCAAGGGAGAGACTTGTTTGCTTTATGCTCAGCAAAGAAGAAGACTGCAACATTCCTTTCACTAATTATGAACTTGATGCAGCACTAACTAAGGACAACTCCACGTCGCCTGGTGAGGATGGTATTACTTACAACATACTCAGATTGCTGAGTCGAGTACCAGGTAATCCATTACTTGAATTATATAACATGAGCTATGTAACTGGGGAGCTCCCTCAATCTTGGACCAACAGCCTCATCATTCCAATTCCTAAGCCCAATCAACAAAATGCATTTCGCCCAATATCTCTTACTAGCTGCTTGTGTAAAACATTTGAGAGAATGATTCTTAATCGTCTCATGTACAGAATCAAACAATTTTTGTCTCCCCGGTTACATGGTTTCATGCATGGAAGGAGCGTATATCATTGCATAGCCACCTTTCTCACCCTGCACACTGATAGCTCATACACTACCTTCCTTGACCTTAAATCCGCTTTCGATGTAGCCAACCGACATGTAATCATTAGTGAACTTGCCAGAATGGATGTTGGAGGATGGCTTCTCCGCTGGATTAAAGGCTACCTGTCCAACAGAAAATCGTCTGTGTTGTTCCAGGGACATAGATGTGTAACTAAAGACTTTGAATTAGGAACCCCACAGGGAGGTGTGCTCAGTCCCACACTGTTCAATATTCTAATTAATGCATTACTTAATGCTATGCCTAGTCAGCCCCATCATTATATGATTAGTTTTGTAATAAAGTTGGTAGAATTACCGACAATATGTAAAGTAAAAGGACACAAGTGCAACTAATGTGATATTTATTGTGACAACGTTTCGCTCTCCAGGAGCTTTATCAAGCCAAGTAATGGCTTGATAAAGCTCCTGGAGAGCGAAACGTTGCCACAATAAATATCACATTAGTTGCACTTGTGTCCTTTTACTTTACATGATTAGTTTTGCTGATGATATAATGATTCACACCACCGGATTCTCCAGCACCCAAAGCATTCTTAATCATGTACTAGCCTCGTGTCAGGACCTGGGGTTGATAATCTCTACTGATAAAACAAAAATACTCAATAGGCGTCCTCCTCGACAGAGAGGCACAGTTCGTCAGATCCAATTGCATGATGGGTCTCTCTTAGAATATGTAAGCAGATACAGGTATCTAGGCTTTGAGGTTCCACTATTTGGACCTGTTGTAACAAGACTTTGTCGCCAATACAAAGAATGACTAAGAGCACTTAGAGTTGTGGCTGGGTTTCACCCCAGGTATGATGCTAATGTTAAAATTGTGAAAATGATGTATCATTGGTTGATTATGCTGCGCCACTACTTGCTCTTGTGTCTGACTGGAAGCTTGGAGGGCTGGAAAAACTGCAGAACGAAGCAATGAGGATCATTTTAGGATGCCCTCGTACTGCCAAAATTTTAAATATGCAAAAAGAATTTGATATTCCAAGCATCAGAGATCGTGTTACTGAAAGAAATATCCTAATTGGGGTTAATATGCTCAGGCAAGCTCATTCAAACCCCTGCACAGAAGCCCTCCAAACTTTCCTCAGCACTGGTGAACACTCCTCCAGATGGATCGAAAAAACTGCCGGCCCTACTAACCCCACCCTGCCAGCCCCACTAACCCCACCCTGCCAGCCCCACTAACCCCACCCTGTCGGCCCCACTAACCCCACCCTGCCAGCCCCGCTAATCCCACCCTGTCGGCCACACTAACCCCACCCTGCCGGCCCCACTAACCCCACCCTGTCGGCCACACTAACCCCACCCTGTCTGCCACACTAACCCCACCCTGTCGGCCACACTAACCCCACCCTGTGGGCCACACTAACCCCACCCTGCCAGCCACACTAACCACACCTTGCCAGCCACACCACTTACCACACCACGCCAGTCATATAACTTACCTCCCCCTGCCAGCCATATCACTTACCACTCCCTGCTAGCCACACCACTTACCACACCCTGCCAACCATATCACTTACCACCCACTGCCAGCCACACCACTTACCACACCCTTCTAACCATATCATTTATCACCCCCTGCCAGCCACACCACTTACCACACCCTGCCAACCATATCACTTACTACCCCCTGCCAGCCACACCACTTACCACACCCTTCCAACCATATCATTTATCACCCCCTGCCAGCCACACCACTTACCACACGTGGAGAAATTTTCTCCAACCCCCAGGGGATCGACGCCCCCTGGGGACAGTGACGCCCCCTGTGGTCAGAGACTCCCCCTGGGGGCAGCGTCCCCTCTAAAGAGTTGAGATCCCTCTCTTTCTCTCCTCAGTGTGAGAAAAGGTCAAGAAGATAGTCAAGAATGTTTTATCCGTCCACAGCTGAGATGAGAGAGCTCGGATTTCATGCATACGTACCTCAATTAAGCTTCCATCTTACCCAAAATCCCACACACCACACCGTACCAGCCACACCCTGCCAGCCACACCACTTACCATACCCTGCCAGCCACACCACTTGTCACACCCTGCCAGCCACATCACTAACTCTACCATTGCTACTCCCACAGGACTGTCGGTGCTGCAGGGAGACTCACCTGAGGGCACGGGAGGTAAAGTTAACTCACTGCTACGACGCTGACGGTAACAGACTGGCTGGTGAACGAGGTGCCCTGGTCATTACCCTCAGGGAACCCAGCGAGTGTCAGTGTCTCAAGTGTGGCGACTCAACACGATAGTTAACATCACTTTCGTCCCAGTCACCACCAGCCTCACCTCTGACTTCTGATCCTGACAGCCTCAACACAACCTCAACTCTCACCCTAGCATACTCCTGCTCCTGCTGGCCTGTCTTAATGACTTCTATTGCCTGTCTTCACGATGTTTTCCCCTTCCCAACCCATCACAGTGACCTGTGACCCACCATCCTGGTCTTGTTTTGTGGACTGACTCCACCTTCACTTACCTTGATACCATGGTATTTTGCTTCTTGTAACCTCAGATCTAGAGAAGCACCGCGACGGTCCAGAACACCACCATGTTCCATGATGCGACGTCTGCTTCTCACAAGATCAAATTGCCGCTTCTGTTAGGATCAAGAAATATACTTTAATCAAAGCTATTATTTCTGATATGAACAGCATACAAGAGTTCTAGTTATACTATTTTTTAAGCATTATTGTATTTTCTTACCCAGTTATTGGTTGCTTAGAGTAAGAAAATAAAGATAGCTGACATCCTCAATTCAACAAGCTTCATAAGATGCTAATATCAGACGAATACAATAACTAAGAACAGATGTTGCTGCCTCACACCTGTCCAAGAAGCTGCTAACATACAACGTGTGCCAGTAGACATATAATGCCACTTGATGTTTAGTTTAAGTGTTGTCTGAGCATTTGAAAATGGAGGAACGATTATAATCATGTGTTTTAGTGTTGCTTCTAGCCAGTGCTGTATTTCAAGGATATTTAATGTAAAATATTTATTATCTACATCTAGATTTAAAAAAGTATTTTAGAGTTTAGAATAACTATGTATATGTGCTACTCGTAGCCTCAAATGACTCTTAGTGTTGGATTATTAGTATTTATAATAGTCTGTTTATGACTGAGATTACCCAGTCTACCAATAATGGTTGTAATGTGCTTACGATACTGTGTGTTCAGAGTAACTCTAGCAGAATAGCAGGAGCAAACCTAGCACGTAAGAATCAGCACGTAAGAGGGTTGCAGGAGCGTGAGTGGTGCACGTAAGGATCAGCACATGTACAGAGGCCATGGCGAATACTATTTACATGTGACCTACTCTTCATAGTAGTAAAGAATTGATCTGTTCATTGTCTTTCACTGTCACTGCTGCGGTGTAGCGCCCCTCACCTCATGTCTTATTAGTAGAGTAAGAATATTTTATGTACTGTTGTAAATTCTATGCAAAAGGAAGCGCTAAACCTGTAGAAAACATAACTCATTGGGAATGGGAGGTAAGGAGATTTGATTTAAAGAAAGGGAAGAGTAGCTTCAATTTCTTTGATCAAAAACCTTTCAGCAATATAATATCCCCCTCGAGGAGTACTGTGGTACACTGCTCTCTAATGGTCGCAATTAATGAAGGCCTCTTACCTGCCTGCTTACAGAGGCAGGTATCACACAGTGTACTTGCTTCTTGCACAGCAACGGACTAAAACAAAGGTGCCTTATCTGCTCATCGAACTCTTCTTCCTTAGCAAGTGAGGAAGAGAAAACATCCAGGAGCTCTCATGACTGAGAGACCCGTGTGAAAGTTGAGTGTGACGAACTCTTGCACTTGGTAAATCACTCAGCGATCGTAATGACCCTTGTCGGTTTAGCGCTTTATTATTTGATTATAATAATAATCAACGATCGTATCAAAATAAATATAATTTTAAACATCAAAAGTAAAATTAACAAGTGATAAAAACTACCAGACATATACTATTACGCAAAGTTAAAAGAACCAGAACACTTAAAACATCTCTTATAAACTGTCAGTGTCAAAATACTTAAAAGTTCTCAGAGGTCCCTACAGGCATCTCAGTAATTACCAAACCCACGATGTATGCTTTGAGGCCTAAGTTGAGGGGCAAATTGTTAAAATGTGTTCCACAGTCAGCTGCATGCCATAAACTACACAGGAGGCAGGGCTACCTGCAAACAGATGCTATGGTAAGTTGTGTGCTCCTGTTCCTAAATCGGTTGAGGGTAGTCACAATATGACGTTTCCTATTAATGGAGGAGGACCAGACACCCAGGATCTTGTGATTTCTCAGGACACCAACATGGTCTGGGCCCCTTCGGAACTCTGTATCCTATCATACATGAAAATAAGCTAATCATTCTTGGATCTTTTGGACCACCAGCTAGACAGAAGCATACTGGGCTGGGCCAGGGTAAACAGAGAGCTTTGGGAATCTTGAGTTGAAAATGAACCGGTATTCGCCGCCTAAACCAGCATTAGGGAAAGAGCAGTGATGATTGCATGTAGCTCTGCAGTGAACACAAAGAACTCATTTAATAACTTCCCTCGTTACGAGTCATCATCAATCGCCGAAAATTCAGCACCCTGACTCTGTGTAAATCAGTGAAGACCATTATAGCTGAATTATAACAAAAACATGCATAAATAAATTAAGCCAAGATTATTACCGGAGCTCGTCACTCAAGTTCGCATCCACTGTCAACAAAGTTGAACCTCACGTCACCGTCCCCGTCCAAAGAAGACAGGGAGAGCAACTCTCAACTATTCTATCTACAGACAAATCAAGGCCACAGTCCAGGAGAGCAACCAACATCCAAAAACACAATGCCACAAGAAGTCTCACACAACTATCAAAAGTTTTCCTACATTTCTCCACCACAAAGTCTGTAGCATAGACTGGGTTAACAGGTGCACAGACCCGGCTCCTCACCCGAGATCCAGAACAGCTGATCCTCTTAATAGCACACAATATTTCAGTGTTGCCGAGACAGTTGAACTGGTGACCATTCATATGCCTTAACTATGAATTATCTGACTATTTTTCAGAGCGCTTGGTTAAATGCACATGGATATTTGTGCATTTAATGGCATTATGGTGTGCTATTATTGGTTAATTTTTAATGATTAATAACTATTTATCCCAACCAAATCTAAGATAACCTAACCTATATAACCGAAAAATTTATTGAATAAGATATGGGAAAAATTCTATGTGATGAATCCACTGACGAATCTGTCGCTATATAGACTGTTTAGCAACAGTCGAAATTTCAGTAGAATTTTGTAACTGCACAACATGAGTTCTCGCCAAAAGTCACAGTAAAGCCATCGCCATTTTTTGGATCTGTAAAGACTTTCATTTTTAAACCATAAGAAAATTCATAATCCGAACAATCTTAGGAATTCCCTATCAACTGCTTAGAAAGATAAACCTCAAACACTGTCCAAGGAAGGCAGAGTTGCCAACCTCTCTGACCAGACGCACGTCAAGGTCACAGTCCAGGAGAGCCTCCATACATACACCATATGACACAACAAGCCTCGTACAATGAGGAAAGCGCTCCCCTTCTGTATTATCCACAATGACCATAACATAAGCTATGGTACGAAGTGCATACTGAATCCGAAATAGGTAGCGCCGGCGTAGCTTCTCACGGCAGAGATCCAGGAGAACCTAACTAGACAACAATATCGCCAGACGGTAGACGAGATAAATAACAAAAAGGCACAATACCGTGACTGGAACAATACACAAATAACTACGACGTTTCGGTCCGACTTGGACCATTTACAAAGTCACACTAACTTAATGTGACTTTGTAAATGGTCCGAAACGTCGTCGTAAGCTCCCCTCTCCAATGTGCGGGTTATTTGTGATAGACGAGATATAACAAGTGCAGCAAGAAAGAGCTGGCAGAGAAATAGATCCGTTATAAGTTTACTCCAGGTCCACGGAAACCTCCGATGTATGATGACATCTGGCAGCTCCCTCCTGGATGTCCCAGAATGTCTCTGGACCAAGGGATCAATCACTGACCGGAATTTGTGGAAGTCAAACTGCACGGATGAGATGAAGCCTTCCTTCTCTAGGTACCAAACCAGACAAACAATCAACGGTCTCCAACAATTTCCAGAAGTTGTTTATGAGAGACTGAGTAACAGTTCAAAACTTCCCTCGAGTCCCAGCTTGGCTTGGGAAAAGCCAGAACCACATATTGCTGTCAACTGTTGGGAAACAACCCACTTGTCTAAATAAATTAAATATGTCCAATAAAACAGGTTAGGGAGAGTGGACGGTGCCACAACATGCCGTAATAAACTCTATCCTCACCTTCCCAGAGCTATTATTATTATTATAATCAAGGGGGAAGCGCTAAACCCGGAGGATTATACAGCGCCTGGGGGGGGGATGTGGAAGGCATTCAGGCTTAATTTGGGGAACTGGAGCACAGATCCAATTCCCTAAATCAAGAGCCCCTCACCAACATCAAGGAACCTTCCTTGAGGGGTGGCCCAGAGCTATGGAAGGTACCTTATACAAAACAGAAAATCCCCTCGTCCCAAACACATCACGAGATTTCCTAATGTCCTTCTCTGAGGCTGGAATTCAGGGCTGTAGCTCTCACCTCTTCAGTTTCAGAAGTATACTGAAAGTTATGGAACGTGATTTAATGGGAATAATTTTTTTTACACTATTTTAGACTTATAACTGTTAACTCTCCATCTACTTATTTCAATTTCTCTCTCCGCCGCCGCCATTTTTGGGTATCAATGTATAAAGTTTAAGCTCCTCTAGTAAGGAGGATTTTGGAAGTTATCCGAGCTAGTCCAGAATGCTGGGAATGTGTTCAATAACTTTGGTCACAGGGCACGTGAACATGCCAGTTGTTCCTAGAATTTGATTCTTGTTACCGACCACAATTATAATCAAAAGCACTAAACCACCAGGGTCAAACAACACTGCTATTATAATCAATGAAAGCGCTAAACCGACAAGGGTCATACAGCGCTGCTACAATACTACTAACGACTACAAGTGTTGGAAATCTGAGCCGTTTGGATAAGGTAGTTAGAGTTATAAGCAAATTTTTTTTTTTTATATTTTATTTAAAACATTATAAATTACAAGGTTTTATAAAATATTAAATAACTCCATAATACAGGATCTGAACAAGATTACTAAGAATCATGTCACAAGTGCAGAAGAAAATTTTTGAAAACCCAATACAAAATAGGAATGTGTAACAAACACGCAAAATACGCAAAATACGCTCATACCATTCACTGACATTATACCAAATGATAAAATATCTGACACATACAAAATTGTTGGGGGGGGAGCCCCCCCCCCATTAAACCCATCTATAAATACATCCACATCATTCGCACACTTAATCACAGCAGTGGCCAAACATTAATTTATGTAACTTTTAGATAGACATGCAACTGTTTATGAGATTTTACTTTAAAACAAACTCTGGTAATTATCCTAAAACATTACTCCATAACAAAAATAAGCATTATACAAATTACATGATCATATAAATCATCAACTGCAAAATTTATACAGCATATGTATAATCTTGGAACCTTTTGATCACAGACGAATTACTCACAGCAGATTCCACAGAATGCTGAAGTCTATTTATATTAGAAGAAATCCAATTATTTTTAAAATAATGAATTTGTAATGTATCTCCTCAAAAACTTGATGCAATAAAGGAGAAAAGTCACAACATACTCATATTGAAATATTCATTATTACAAAATAACTGGACTCTTACTAAAGCATGGCTGAATTGATACATTTCAGTGAATTTTGTTGGAAGTAATCTCTGAACAGTCTCAAATGCTTAACTAATTATTATATCATTACAGCATTATATCTCATTAACCTTAACTAAGCAGTCTTCTGAAACTGACCAAGCTTACTGAACTATCACACCATACACCACACCTTTATTTATCAAAAGCATCACTCACGCTCACCCATACCTCAAGAAGCCAGCTTCATTTTACCTCTTAAGCTTGCAACGCCCATAAGTCCCTGACGCGGAAGCTACGATATCCCTCCGAAAAGATTAAATGCCACCTGTTCCCAGTGATGTCCTTATTCCTCCGTTGCGTCCCATAAAATATCGCTGCCAGTGCCCTGATTCTCTCCCTTACTGGCACAAGTCTAAAACCATGACGTATACACAAAATCTGTGACTAGATAACCCATTGCGTTCTGCACCGGCAACCCCCCCCCCCCACATCTAAGCTTAACGCCCTTAAAACACTAATTCCACCTCCACCCACCATACATAAAACCCTACTAAACCACTCCCTCACTGGTTCCAACCTCACAAAAAAATACCGCATGAAAGACAGTGTCAATGTCCCCACACACACAACACTCCCCACCCTCCTGCACACGCCTATTTGCCAACACTTCTCCAGACGGCAATATATTGTGGAGAAATTTAAACATTACCTCCCTTACCACTGCCTTCAATCGTAACCCTTTTAAACGGCCCCATATATCACTCCACGCATACATCATACATCGGATATATACCTAGATAAGATAGGATAAGATAAGATTTCGTTCGGATTTTTAACCCCGGAGGGTTAGCCACCCAGGATAACCCAAGAAAGTCAGTGCGTCATCGAGGACTGTCTAACTTATTTCCATTGGGGTCCTTAATCTTGTCCCCCCAGGATGCGACCCACACCAGTCGACTAACACCCAGGTACCTATTTGCTGCTAGGTGAACAGGACAACAGGTGTAAGGAAACGTGTCGAAATGTTTCCACCCGCCGGGAATCGAACCCGGGCCCTCCGTGTATGAAGCGGGAGCTTTAGCCACCAGGCCACCGGGCCACCCAAGCACCTTAGCAACCACCTCCCTACCACCCACCTGAGCCAGTCGTCCTATCTTGACCCTGCGTGGGTCCCGTGCATAAATTAATAACCTCAACATTCCCTCACACATCTGGACATCTCTACCCCTCATCCAACACTCCAAATCCCTTCGAACCCATGCCAAATCTGTGCCTGCAACCCTACCCTCCCTCAAATAACTGTGTTTAACATACATGCCCAACATCCTTTGATGCAACGCCATATACCCCAGCCCTCCCCGGCATGCCGGAAGACACACAATATCTCTCGATAACCAGTCACATCCCGAACCCCAAATATATCGATATACACGCTTCAACAGATGCTTCTCATCGCACGTATTCAAGGGATATATACCTACCACATGCCACAGCTTACCATACAAAAGCACATTCACCACAAAAGCACGCTGATGTAACGTCAGACCTCCTGTATGCAATCCCGCCAATCTACCCAGAACCCTATCCACAGCTTCTCTCGAATTCACCTCCCTCGCCTCCTGAAGATTTCCCATATGAACAACCCCACACACCTTAATTTGACATACCAGGGGCCAGCCTTCTTCCTGTCCTAGAACCCCACCCACGCCATCCCCCACCCTCATAAGCATAGACTTTTCCCTATTAACCGTCATCCCTGTTGCCCTTCCGAAGCGCTCCACCAATTCACCCACCTTTCGTAAATCCTTTGACCTTCTAAATAGAACCGTGGTATCATCCACATAACCCACGATCCCTGGTTCCACAGCCACTTCATCTCTCTTCACTCCCTCCCTTACACTCCCTCGCACAGCCCTATAGAACGGATCCCGAATCAACGCAAAGAGAAGCTGTGACACAGGGCACCCTTGACTCAAGCCCCTTTCCATCCTAACTAATTTTCCTAGCCTACCATTTACCTGCACCCATACCATTGCCTGTTCATACAACACCTTTGCCCAACTGACGATTTCCCTCCCAAACCCTTGCCACTGCATTAACTTCCACAGCGCCTCACGCTCCACACAGTCATATGCCGCATGCCAATCCAATGCTAATATCCCACCTTTATTTGCCCCCCCACTTTCGTCTATAAACCTACATATGATCCCTTGCCCCACACACATTGATCGCCCAGGCACACCATATTGACCCTCATCCAAAACTTTGTCAAGAATTCGTTTCATCCTATTCTCTAACATTTTAGCAAAGATCTTGTAATCACCACACATTAAAGATATCAATCGATAATCGTGTACGTAATCACAAGACTTCTTTTTCGGAACCATGACCACCACACCCGTACATTGCTGTTCCCCCAATCTACCTTTGGTTTTCATAGCATTAAATAAAGCCACTAAAAATGAGCACCTGCCCCTGACGATACCCCTCCATTTGCTCCTGGACACTCAAGCTCATTATTTCCGTTGCCCTGCGACGTTTTCCCTGCTCTCTCAAGACATGCCGAAGGACAGTCGCCCCATAAAACCTCATCGATTCCTCCCGCGATTCGTGCCGCATCAAATTCACGATTTTGAATGTCCCTAATCAGTTGTTTTAAACCCTCAATCTCAACCACCGGATACTCACTCCCCCCCTCCCCCTCCCATATATCATTCCTGCAGTTGACCTTCAAGGTAATGTAAAACACCATGTTGATATCTCCGCTCTTCCTTTCCCCACTTCTGATAAAAATCCCTCACCTTCCCCTTACGGACCATGACCCACCACTCAAGGATGTCTAATCCCCCCAACCATCTGCCCACCATCTCCCCCAAGCTGATCAAAATATCGACTTGGATGACAGCCAATAAACTTATGCTTAACACTGACAAAACCTACTATATTATGTTTGGTAGCAGAGCAGGAGATGCACAAATTAACATTAAGATCGACAACACTCTAATTACCAGACATAATGAGGGCAAATTCCTAGGCCTATACCTTAACAACCTGAATTTCAGCACCCATATCCAACACATAACCAAAAAAGTATCCAAAACAGTTGGGATCCTCTCCAAGATACGATACTACGTGCCGCAAAATGCCCTTCTCACACTATACCACTCACTTATTTATCCATACCTCACCTATGCTATTTGTGCTTGGGGATCAACTCCAGCAACACACCTAAAGCCAATAATAACCCAACAAAAAGCTGCAGTAAGAATAATCACTAAATCCCATCCCTGGCAACACCCCCCCCCCACTCTTCATAGATCTAAACTTACTCCCTGTTCAGTACATCCACACTTACTACTGTTCAATCTACATCTACAGGACCTTAAACTCCAATATCAACCTTGACCTAAAACGCTTTCTTGATAGTTGTGACAGAACCCACAGGCATAACACCAGACACAAACATCTCTACGACATTCCCAGTGTCCGACTAAACTTTTACAAAAATTCAATGTATGTCAAAGGCCCTAAAATCTGGAACACCCTACCTGAGAACTCTAGAACTGCAGAAACATTCATCACCTTCAAAACTACCATTAGAAAACATCTTATCTCCCTGATACACCCCATCAACTAACTATACGAATACCACCTGGTGGTGTCAATTGCTGGCTGGACAAATACGGTAAGGATAATGCGGTAACATTCATTGACAACTGGGACCTCTTCTATTTCAGAAATGACATGTATGCCAGAGATGGGGTTCACTTATCTAGGTGTGGGGTGGGAGCACTGGCAACTGCAGTGGAGGGAGCAGTTAGGACTTTAAACTAGGAGTAGTTAGTGGTATGGGTTTTGACAGGAAAACAGTGAAGTCCCAGTGTAGTAATATTACGAGTTCTAGGGAAACTAGTAATAATAAGAACGAGGTAGATATTGAAAAGCCAGGGACCTTGGGTGATAAGGACAGTAATAGGTTTAGTAGAAAAATAGAAATGAGCAGGAAGAGTAAAGAGAAAGGAGAGTCTTTCAATGTTTATTATGCTAATTGCCCTAGTGCTAGGAATAAGATGGACGAGTTGAGATTAGTTGCTAGTGCAGGTAACATTGATGTATTTGCCTTAACTGAGACGTGGTTTAATTCAAAAAGTCGGGACATGCCTGCGGAATGTCATATTCAGGGTTTTAAATTGTTCCAAGAAGATAGAAGTATTGGGAAGGGGGGTGGGGTGGCATTGTATGTCCGAGATCGCTTGAACTGTTGCATAAAAACGGGTATTAAGTCTGAAGTAACACATACAGAGTCTGTTTGGATAGAATTTTCAGAGGGGCATGAAAAACTGATTTTAGGAGTGATATACCATCCCCCTAACTTAGATAGGGACCAAGGGAAACTACTATAGGAGGAAACTGTTAAGGCCACAAGGCACGATAATGTAGTAATTCTAGGAGATTAACTTTAGTCATGTTGATTGGAATTTCTTGACTGGGAATTTAGAATCATACGACTTCTTAGAAGTATTTCAGGATTGTTTTTTGAAGCAGTTTGTGACAGAACCTACAAGGGGAAATAACCTGCTTGACTTAGTTATGGCAAACAATGAATCCCTTGTTAATAATTTAGAAATTTCAGAGGAACTGGGTGCTAGCGACCACAAATCAATTACATTTAGCATTGAATGGAAGTACGATAGTAGCGATAACTCAGTAACAGTCCCAGATTTTCGCTTAGCAGATTACGATGGGCTTAGAGAACACTTATCATCTGTTGACTGGGGTAACGAAGAGAGCTATCAATATGACAGTTTTCTGAACACTATACATGCTGCTCAAAGAACGTTTATCCCATATAAAGAAATTAGATAAAATAGAAATGACCCAAAATGGATGAATAATAGGCTCAAATATCTACTAGGGCATAAGAAAGGAATTTATAGGCGTATCAAAAGAGGTGAGGGTCATCTTATGAATCAGTATATTGACATTAAGAGGGACATTAAAAAGGGGATAAGAAAAGCTAAAAGGGACTATGAAATTAAAGTTGCTAGGGATTCTAAAACTAACCCAAAAAGTTTTTTCCAGGTCTATAGAACAAAAGTTAGAGATAAGATAGGTCCCCTTAAAAATAACTATGGGCACCTTACTGACAAAGAGAATGAAATGTGCTCGATTTTAAATAATTATTTTCTCTCAGTTTTTACACAGGAAGACACTAACAATATTCCAGTAATTAATTTTTACAGTGGGCTAGAAGAAGATAAATTATGTAACATCACAGTCACTAGTGAGATGGTTGTGAAGCAGATAGACAGACTGAAGCAAAATAAGTCGCCGGGTCCTGATGAGGTTTTTTCAAGGGTTCTTAAGGGATGCAAAATGGAACTCTGTGAACCATTTACTAATATTTTTAATTTATCTCTTCAAACAGGTGTAGTGTCTGATATGTGGAAGATGGCTAATGTAATTCCTATTTTTAAAACAGGGGACAAGTCGTTACCGTCAAATTACCGCCCAATAAGCCTGACCTCAATTGTAGGCAAATTACTAGAGTCAATTATAGCTGAGATTATAAGAAGCCATCTCAATAAGCATAGCTTGATTAATGATACTCAGCATGGATTCACAAGAGGCCGGTCTTGTCTAACTAATTTATTAACTTTCTTCAGTAAAGCTTATGAGGCTGTTGACCACAATAAAGAATTTGATATTATTTACTTAGATTTTAGTAAGGCTTTTGATAGAGTTCCGCACCATAGACTGTTAAAGAAAGTGGCAGCTCATGGTATTGGGGGAAAAGTGCTCTCGTGGATCGAGTCATGGCTCACTGACAGGAAGCAGAGTGTGTCCATAAATGGGGTTAAGTCCGAGTGGGGATCGGTAACAAGTGGCGTTCCACAGGGATCAGTCTTGGGCCCGTTGTTGTTTATAATATATATCAATGATCTTGATGAGGGAATTACTAGTGATATGAGCAAATTCGCCGATGACACAAAGATAGGTAGGATAATTGATTCAAACGTAGATGTTATGGAACTTCAGGAGGATTTAAACAAACTCTATTCTTGGTCAGAAAAGTGGCAGATGCAGTTCAATGTAGATAAATGCAAGGTTCTGAAGCTTGGGAGTGCCCATAACCCTAGTACTTATAAGTTAAATGATGTAGAACTTAGCCATACAGATTGCGAAAAGGACTTGGGGGTTATGGTGAGCAGCAACCTTAAACCAAGACAGCAATGCCTAAGCGTACGTAATAAGGCAAATAGATTACTGGGATTTATATCAAGAAGTGTAAGCAACAGAAGTCCAGAGGTCATACTGCAGCTTTATACATCATTAGTAAGGCCTCACCTAGATTATGCAGCTCAGTTCTGGTCTCCGTATTACAAAATGGACATAAATTCGTTAGAAAACATTCAGCGTAGGATGACTAAATTAATACATAGCATTAGAAATCTTCCTTATGAAGAAAGATTGAAGACTCTTAAGTTACATTCACTTGTTAGACGAAGAATGAGGGGAGGCCTGATCGAAGTGTATAAGTGGAAGATAGGTATTAATAAAGGGGATATTAATAAGGTCTTGAGGATGTCTCTCCAAGAGAGAACCCGCAGTAATGGATTTAAATTAGATAAGTTTAGATTTAGAAAGGACATAGGAAAGTATTGGTTTGGAAATAGGGTAGTTGATGACTGGAACAGTCTACCTAGTTGGGTTATTGAGGCTGGGACTTTGGGTAGTTTCAAATCTAGGTTGGATAAGTACATGAGTGGGAGGGGTTGGATTTGAGTGGGACTTTCACATCAGAGCTTATTTCTTGGGTGGCATTGAAAATTGGGTTGGGCAAATGTTTTGTTAGTGGGATGAATTGTAAAGGACCTGCCTAGTATGGGCCAGCAGGCCTCCTGCAGCGTTCCTCCTTTCTTATGTTCTTATGTTCTTATGTTCACACTTACACTCACCCATTTGACCATAAACAGAAATATTAATCTCAATCTTAAAATAATGAATTCTATGATACTCCAATACTGAAACTATGTACTGTGCCAAAACAAAAGCATTCACATTGCTAAACTCACAAACTAGTATTTAGTCAGCCGTAATACCAACTTACCTCATAATTTGTAATATTTTAAAATAAAGAATTAAACTAAGTCTGCCCGAAATGCCTAGCCATGCTAGGCGTTCTAGTGGTACACTCTGTAATCATTATTTAACTACATGTAAACCACACAACAACCAAATTCTGTAAATTCAACATTGTAATCTTTATAGAGAATAAACTTTGAAGCACTCAAAAGATTCCCTCCCATCCCTTTGTGCAATAACCCAACATTCAACTTCCAATAACCCATGAAACGATTTGCAATCCCTCCCAGTACAAGTCTACCAGAACCCCTCTATGATCAGAGAAGCTCACATTCAATGCACAAACGCTGCTTACCCTCACCCCCCGAGAAACAGATTTGATCCAGCCTCGCCGCATAATCGCACCTAATGAACGTATGCATGACCCCACCCACCTCCTCCCCTTCCACGTCCACTACATTCACACCTCGCAACAGATCCCCTAAATACCCCGAGAAAAAAAGAACTTCCTCAAGGCTCTATGTCCTTACGGCAAACAATACAGTTCCAATCACCTCCTTGAATCGTTATGACTGGCAGAGATCTTAAATGGTAAACAAGGACATCCCTAAAGAACCTATTTTTGACGCCCATGTCTCCTTCCGCAGGCCTATACACCCCTATGAAACCCACTTGAACCCCACCCCATGTGCCATCCACCCGAGCCACCCGCCCCTCCTCCCCCATCTCGCATCTTTGCAGAGAAAATGGGCTAGCTTCTTTAATTAACAATGCCACACCACCTTTCAATCCTGCAGAACAACCCATGTACACATCGTATACAGCAATCATTAACTCTCCCAATGATTTATAATTGTGTTCTTGCAGGAACACGACGTCAGGTACATATCTCTTTAAAAATACCTCCAGACTCTTACATTTATCTGACTTCAACCCGTTAATATTTAAAGTAATACACTTGAAGGATTTAATGGAGGCTTGCCTTTAGACACCTTAATACTCTTAGATACTAGACGAGCACCCCCTCTCCCCCCACACCCCCCGTGCCTTCCCCTTTCACATGCTCAACACTTTGTTCCACCTGTACCCCTACGGAGCACATCGTACCATGCTTTTTTCCCAGACCTTTGCCCAGGAGTCAAAACGTCATCAATATCGGTTATCACAGCAGCTCTTTTGCGAGAGCTACGATCTGCAACCATATCCTCCTCTAGACTGGTATCCCTGTGGACGTCCACTACTACAACCTGGTGTGCTTCCACACCACATGCGACCTGCACGTTGGGGTCTCCTACCCTTCCCTCTACACCCTCGTTTTCCAGCCCAGCATGGGTCATCGCAGACGCCAAAACGTCCAGCAGTTCATGCAGAGCCTCCTGAATGGATGCCTCCATCACATCCTGAGCAATTGCAGAATCCATTCGTCTCTCGACCACTGGGAAGAGAGGACGCTTCTTGAGTCTCCCTACACGCCACCTGGTGGTGACTGCTGGACTTAGACACCAACATGGCGGATCGTATCAACAGGAGAGTGAATACTGTCTGTATTGAATTAGTACGAGGAACGTTAAGCAGTGCGACGATGCATGTACTGTTATCGGCCATCATTAGAGACGTCTACGGGATATCGAACGATGAATTGTATGGTGTGGCCCTAAATGGAATGTCAAGGGTTTTTGTGAAGTTTACAAGAGCCGGCTTTTACTCCAGGATTGTGGATGAATTCCAGGAAAGGAGGATGAGTGTTAATTCAGCAGTAGAGGTGTGTCTACATGATGTTTCGAAATATTACACATGGGTAAAGGTGCGTAATGTACCATTTGAGGCAACGTCGTATGGCATTCAGGAAGCCTTCAGCGATTATGGAACTGTTCATACGGCTAATATGGGGGTGTGGAGGGACGGGCCGTTTGAAGGGCTGCCCGATGGGTCCTGCACCCTGAAGATGTCATTGAGGCGGCCAATACCCTCGTATGTAACGCTGACAAACTATAGGACCCAGGTATTTGTCCACTATGCGGGGCAGAGGAAAACTTGCCGATTATGTGATTCTTATGAGCACATGGCGGCGCAGTGTCCTCGCAGGCAAGCCCCTAGGATGGCGTTATCGTGGATGGTGGATCAGCAACCGTGCAATGTGGATGTGGAGTTGGGGGTAGCAGATGGACAGAAGACGAATCTCTGGAGTGAGGAGGTGGACAAGGTGGAAGAGGTGATGGGGACGTGTGTTACCCTCCCGGAGGTGACAGGGGAGAGCCCCCCATCGCCTGAGGGAAGGGTGGACGTGGAGGAGTCTACCCAGGAGAGGATGTTGGAAGCAGTGCTGCAGGAGTTCTTGGATGAGCCGGTGGACGGGGAGGACGGACCCGAGAAGTTAAGTGAGGTGCAGCTGATGGATAAGCAGCAGGGACAGGTGGAGGATTCGAGGAATGACAGAGTGGACACGGAAGTGGTGGTGGAAGTCCATCAGGAGGACTCGCATGAGGTAGATATGTGTGTGAGTGAGAGCTCACGCAAACGGACGGCGGGTGCCTTGGACGTTGATGAGGTTTTAACACCTGGGCAGAGACCTGGGAAGAAGTCATGGGTAGATGTGGGGGAGAAGGCACCCAGGGGAGGGGGTGTGCCGGGGAAGCTCGGTGGGGGAGGGCAAGGGGGGGTTGGTGGACAGGTTAGGAAACATGATAAAAATGGTATGGGTACCATGAAAGGCGAATTGAGTAAGCCACAGCGGCATAGAGGTAAGCCGCCTTTTCTGGGAAGTTCAAGTGTGTCACAATAAATGTAAATGGTCTTAAATCTGAGGTCAAAAGGGTTTGGTTAGAATGGTTTTTAAGAAGGTTTGATGTAGATGTATGTTTTTTGCAGGAGCATAACCATAGGTTAGGGTGTGAATTGCGTTTGCGGGGTTATAACCTATTTGTCAGTAATGCTTTGCAATTAAAAGGAGGGGTGGCAGTGGCTGTAAAGGAGACCAGCCCATTGCGTGTCATGGGTTGGGAGGAGGGGGGAGGGGGGAGGGTCGTGAGGGTAGATGGGCACTGGGGGGTGGGGAGAGTATGTTTCATTGGAGTTTATATGCCGGCATGCAACAATGTTAGAGTGAAAGTTGATTTTGTTCGTGATGTTTTGATGTATTATTTGCGGGGTCTACCTTCCATAACTGTTCTTGGGGGTGACTGGAACTGTGTGATTAGGTATGGGGATGTCTCACCGAGGGGGGCGGGATGTGTCTTGGGTGCGCTAAGGGATGTGTTAAGGGATGTAGGAGTTGTCGATGTGGTGGGGAGGGGGGAGTATGGGGTGGAGCACACGTTCATGCGTGGAAATTATGAGGCGAGGTTAGATAGGATATATGTAATGAAGGGGATAGGTGTGGAGAGGGTGAGAGCTTTCGATGTCGGTTTTTCGGATCATAGGGCGGTGATAGCTGATCTGCGGGTGGATGGTATAGTACGTATATATGCTGGGTATTGGAAATTGAATGTGAGGCTACTGCAGGAGGGGGATGTTGGCTCTTCCTTTGAGGAATGGTGGACACATTTCTGGGATGGCAGGGATGGTGAGATGGATTTGCTTGACTGGTGGGAGGTGAGGGCTAAGATAGGAATTGCAGAGTTTTTCAGGGCACGTGGTAGGGAACAGGCACGGTGGCGGTATGGTTTGCAAAACTATCTGGAGGGACAACTGAATGCGTTTTACGACGGGGGGGGTAGGGAAGGTATGAGAGGGGATGTGGATGGTTTAAGGTGTAGGATTGCAGAGTTACATAATGACAGGTTTAACGCAATTAGAGTTAGAGCGGGGTTAGAGGAGGTGTTAAAGGGTGATCAACCGTCAGGTTACGTTCTGCGAAAATTTAGGGAAAGGCAAATGGTGACTACCATAGCGCACATAGTGGTCGCTGCAGGGGGGGGAGGTTATGTGGAGGGTCAAGGCCTTACTAACACGGACAGCATTAGTGTTTATGCAGATTATTGGTTTAGGGAGAAATGGAGGAGGAACAGAGGTGATGCAAGTGAGAAGGTATTTGGGGATATGCAGAGTAATATTGTATTAGGACAACAGGAACAAGAAATGCTGGAGGGGAGTATTAGTGAGGAGGAGGTGGAGGAGGCGGTTTACGGGATGAGTCAGGGTAAGACGCCGGGCATAGATGGAATACCGAATGATTTTTATAGAGTTTATTGGGAGTGTATTAGGCATGGTTTAGTGGAAGTCTTGAATTATATGTGGCGCAGTGGGAGGATGGGGAAAACACAGAAAACCGGGATCGTTGTGTTAGTGCCGAAAAAGAAGGAAGGGAAAGTACTGAGTGATTATAGAGCGATATCCTTAATGTGTGCTGATTATAAAATTTATGCTAAAATTCTGGGCAATAGACTGAAGAAGGTCCTAGGATCAGTGATACATGGGGGACAGTTTGGCATTCCGGGAAGAAGTATGAGGGACGGACATAGTCACATAAGGGATTTTATTGAGGACTGCACCGGAGGGGGAATACTTGGTTTAGATTGGGCTAATGCGTATGATTGTGTGAATAGGGATTTCTTAAAAGTTTGTTTGGAACAGTTGGGTTTGGGGGAGAAGGTGGTGAGATGGGTGCAAACCTTGTATGAGGGAGCAGTTATTAGGGTACAGATTAATGGTAAGTTGGGGGACCCAGTACTGATGGAGAGAGGTTTGAGGCAGGGCTGTCCACTCTCTCAGTTATTGTTTGCCTGTGTACAGAATCCATTTTATGGGCTGGTGGATGAGGTGATGAATGAACACGGGATTAGGGGGGGTGGGCGGGGGGGGATTGTGGGGTACGTAGATGATACTACTGTGCTGGTAAGGCATGAGGAAGATCTAAGGAAAGTTGGTGGAATCATTCAGATTTTTGGGGCCGCTACGGGTATGAGAGTTAATTTAATGAAGTCGAGACTATTAGAGGTGGGGGATTGGGTGGGAGGGAGCTTGGGGGAGGGGTTGGGATGGTCAGTAGTGGACAGAATTAAGGTTTGTGGAATATGGTACATGGCGGAAGTGCAGGAGAGTAGGAAGATAAATTCGGAATTAGTTACGAGCAGGGTTTTGGGTAGGCTAGGAGGCTTAAGGGCTAGGGACGTAACATTACAGCAGAGAGTTTTAGTGGTCAACTCTCTGGTGTACAGTAAGGTGTGGGGAGTGGCTGAGGTGTTCCCTTTAAGAGCAAAAGATATTGCAGAAATCCAGAGGAAGGTTCTAAGGTATGTGTGGGGGTTTGGGAGGGCATGGTTGAGCAAGGACGTGGTGATGACGGAGAGGAGACGTGGGGGTCTTGGCCTGATGTCATTGGGTCATAGAGTAATGGCTTTATATATTAAACAAAGATATATACGGACTGGGGGGAACAGAGGTGTCAGGGTAGGTAGGGTAATGGAGGATGCACGAAGATGGTGGTGTGGAAGGGATTTGAGGTATTGTGAGGACATGTTGAGGGTTTTATTACATGTTAAACAGGTGTCCACGTTAAAGGTCAAACGAATGGTGGGTGCTGTGGTGGGCAAGGGTGTTTTACAGGGGCTTGCTGTATATCCAACATATGACTGGATAGGCATATGGAGGAAGTTTGGCTTGCTTAGAATACCAGCAAGGGTACGAGAGTTAGTATATCGGTTTCTGATGGGAATATTGGCCTCTAGGGATGTGTTGTATAAAATGGGTCTTGTGAGAGAGGACTCATGCTTGCATTGTGGGGACATCGAAACGGCTTTTCATGCGGTATATTTTTGTCCCTCTTTGGAGGGGGTGAGGTTATGGATGGTGAGAGTTATCAGACTTTTGGGGGGGGGGGCAATTGCCATTCCTAAGGGCCTTAATGTTGGATGTAACCGGGGTGCCGGGTGATGTGGGTAGAGCCTTAATGTATGTGATGACGGATTATTTACATGTATCTTGGGGGATGAGGGAGGTTAGGGGAGAGTTGAGGATAAAAGCGTTAGCAGCGAGATTTTATAGAACTATGTGTAGGAATAGGCAAGTCTATGGGGGAAGGTGGGTAGTTAGCTTCTCGGAGGGTTACCGGAATCTCACTGTGGGGGGCCTCCTCCTCATGAACCCAGAGGGCGGGCAAAGGGTTGGTCTCCTACCGGGGGATGCATGAGGGTGAGTTGGTTTAGGCTTCTTTGTAGTGTGGATGGTGGGAGGGTTATAAATAGAGTGGAAGGGAGATGAATGAGGATTTGGAATCTATGGTTATGTTCACTGCATACAGGATAACCTTAATTAAAACCATGATGACTAAACCTTGGAAAAAAAAAAAAAAAAAAAAAATTATTTGTTTATATATTATCTTTTAGACTGTTTATATAAAAAAAAAAACAGCAATGATGTACTAGTGTTTCAAATAGGGAGATAAGGTTTTTATGTCCTGTAACTAGACAGTTTTGATACCTTATGTTAGGATTTTGTTAGTTGTATGGGTTGATACTTGCGTATATGATGTTATGTCTTACTTGAGGGTGTTTCCTGCCCAGTGTTTATTGGGGAGTTTCATTGTGATATGTACCAATGTAATGTTTATTGTCGGCTTTGGTTTGCCTAATGTTTAAATTAATGTTCTTATAATTTTAATTTTTGTATGTTAAATAATATTTATTGTGCACTTTGTGCAAGGGGTCTAATTGTACAGAGTTGTGGGGGATTTATGTGGACACAGACATAAAATTTTGAGTTTTTGGTTTTTGCTAATTTTTTTTGTTCGGTGCTGGAGCTCTCTCGCTCTTTATTATGTTAAGAGTTTCCTGCTATTTGCGGGAAGTATTATGTGGTATGTCTTTGTAATTTTATTGTAGGGTTGGGTTAGCCTTTGTTTAATTATTGTAATGTATGATTTTATCCTTCGTATGCTGCATCATATCATCTGTGTACTTTGTGCAAGGAGGTTTTACTGTACTGTATAATAGGCATGATTTGTAGGTTTAGAATTTGTTGATGTTTTTTCTGAGCAGGTGTTATCCTGTTCGTTTCATTGTTCGGTGATGGTATATTCTTTAATACAATATGAATGTAACACTTGTGGTATGCTATGGGGTTGATGGTAGGTCATTGTATTTTCAAACGGTTAATAATTGTGTTCTTTTATTTATATCTTGTACTGTGTCCTTTTAAATAAAAATATAAAAAAAAAAAATTGCAGAATCCTCCTCACCCATTGCCGACACCAAGCCTACGTCCTCTCCAACTCCAGGTAGGGTCACACATTTAGAAGACAACTCTGTCTCCCTCTCTACCTCCTCACTCCACGTCTCCCGTGCCAGAGACTCGCACTGCGTTGCCATAGCGTATGTTTGCTGCTTCGTTGTGTCATCAGTCCTTGCATCATACGTTGATCTACCTCGTCGCGTAGGGCATTGGGCCGCGATGTGGTCATATGTCCCACATAGTCGACACGTACGTCTCTGACCCGTGTACGTAACGAAGACTTGAGTACGCAAGTCCTCCATCACCACGTACGATGGTATAGGGTGCTTTAGGGACATTTTAAGGGAAAAAGACCCTTCCGGCATACCAACAAGCGGTCCATCACGCCAGCGTCCCAATGTCGCCAAATGTATCATACCATAACGCCCAAAAACGTTCCTTAAATCACTCTCATCAGCTTCAAAATGGCTTAGCGCTTCTTTTTGATTATAATAATAATAATAATAATCAGCTTCAAAAGAAACATTACGCACCTTGATCCAAGTGTAAAACCGTGATACATCATGGAGGCGGACAGTAACACCAGGGTTAACCGGCTTAACCACATCCTGGTACCTGGCCACCATATTTTCATAGGTGCTGCTCTGCCGGAATTTGACGAAAAGCCTTGAACTACCATTGAACGACACGCCATAGAGCTCCTCATTTGCGATTATTATTATTATTATAATCAAAAAGAAGCGCTAAGCCACAAGGGCTATGCAGCCTCATTTGCGATGCCATACGTGTCTCTTAATATCGCCGTCAGCAAAAGATGGGTGTTCTTACTATTGAGCGATCCCTTCACAAGTTCAAGACAGAGTGTCGACACGTCTACGTCCACCTTCCGCCATTATGAAAGTACTGAGGAAAACTGCGCAGAAAACCAGCTGATTCAGGAGCGACTGCGCAGCCTGTCCACACAGCCCGAGAGCGATGAGGACAATGATGAGCAAAATTATAAAGAGAGGAAAAAATTTAGGCAACCTCTTAAAGGCCTCTCTTCAGAGATACCTAAAAACAAGTAAATAAAACAATTTAAGCATTCAAAGGTCCTCCTGCGATGGTACCTAATTATCTTATTAGGTATCCCAGAATGGAGACCTTCAAGAGGTTGCCTGAAGTTTTTTATTTATTCTTCCTCCAACTTTTCGAACAGGGCGAAGACGCACTTACAGCTTTCAGAATTGGAGGAGACAGGGAGAGGACAAGTAATGTACTGGAAACAAGGAATCTTGGAAGAGACATGGAGGATAGTAGTGGCAGGAAGTGAGGGGTGGATGGATGTCTAGGACTGAGCGAAGCAGGGGGCAAGGCGGAAGGCACAGAGGGGGAAAAATGAAAGACAAATGAAAGACAAAGGAAGAAAGAGAGAAGACGAAGAGGTGGGAAAAATCAGAACTGTGGAACGCATAAGAGTGGACACAGGGGTGACTGTGGAAGATGGTACAACAGGGACCTGAGGGTGCCGAGCTGCTCTGGAGTAGGAGAGCCGTGGGAGTCTTCTTTTGAGATGGAGTATAGTCACTATCATTATGTATGAAAGGCCCTCCCTTTCTTTGTGACAATGGATTTCACGTTCTCTCAGGTAAAGAGGGCATCAGTGGGAAAACGCAATTGGAAAGCAGTCTGCAGGATGGATATGCTGCATCACAGACAGGGCATTTTGTAAGTGATCCACTGCACTTGGCTGGGTGGCCACAGTGTCAGCAGTGTCTGCATTAATAAATGAGACGTGCAATATTTGGGTATCAACATTTTGGGTATCTATCAGCTTGTCGGTTTTCTAAACCATTTACTCAGTGTCTGAATTACTGACTTGCAGTTAACTCCTCCTCCTGTCAGCATCGAAGGTTAGTTTATCAGTGTTGCTAGAATAGCGTCTATGACCCTGGGCAGGGTGGACATAGGTTTCCATTTTGATGACCAAGTTTTGGAGCTCAAGTTGCTCCTGAATGTCCGGGCTTCATTACATAAATTCTTGCTGGATAATAGTACGCGGGATGAGAATACCGCAGCTAAACTTAAGGAAGGAATGTCTGTTGTGACGCGGATGTCGTCAGAGTGAATAAGGGAAAACTTAACTTGCTCTGAATCCTTCACAGCAACATGAAAGTCAGGTAAGGACGCGTTTTGACCTACATGCCTCATAAGTGCTCTGGAATGCTATGGTCAGTGAGGTAATCAGATGTCGTTGGTTGGAGAAAAGAATTTCGTCAAAGATTGTCATTGAAATATAGATTGGAAGGAGAGAGTTTTCCAGTGTTTCTTAGGGTATGCGCAAGAAGTGTCAGTAATAGCATCAAGATCGTCATGTACAGGTCGAGGTCGTTTGGACGTTGACATAAAGCTAGTCCGTCCTATGACATGCGAATGAGTCTAAAATCGATGCGTTGTGATAAAGTGGAAGTGTGGTCGAAGTAGAGCAAAGGGCAAGGGTATCAAAGGGGTACCTAGGTGTTGCCTAACAAGTGCTACTGGGTTTAAAGGAAGGTCCGTGACCTTCCTGGGTCAGCTAAGGATGCCGCAAGGGCGAGGGGGCCAGGAAGAGGCATAACTAATTAGATTATTCAAAAATTAAGATTTCTGTTTGTGTGTTGTGAAAGGGTAGGGGCAGCTCGGAGGAGAAACTGAAGCCATATATCCCCCTCTTCAGTGTTGCACGGTATACTGGTATATCAGTACAACCGAGATGGCACCTCCTGCATCAACAGATCCAGGCTCAGCCAACAAGAGACGGGCGGCTGGAAGCATGCCAAGAATCTTGCCTTTTTTGGTTGCCACCTCCCGAACCAACAAGCAGTCTCCAGGAATACTCTCGTCATCCAAGGATACACGAAGCTGCCCACCTGGGCCCCAGTGGCCGGCCAGGCACATCCCGACAATCCAATTCCCACTTCAAACAGCACTATTACTGAGGTCTTCAATGGAATGGCAACCGAAATTCACAAGAGAAAAATATCTCCAAGAAAACGAATAAACCCAGAGGAGAAAAAGACTGATAATTCCGTGGATCAAGAGCCCTTTACCACGCTGAAGGGAGGTGCACTGAAAATATCGTTTTTATTGATGTGTGACAGTTGAGTTTTTCCGTGGTTTGTGATCTGGGCGTGAGTGTTTTATGTCTATCAATACTTGCCTTGGCGATTTTGCACATGGTTTTGAGCCTTTCTGCTCTTTATTGCTCAAATTTTATGAATCTTTATCCAGGTCGAACACAGACTGCCCGAGAGAGATTCTGAGTTCTAAGAAAAGTCAGTGAGCAAGCTGGGCTTCCACTCAGGGTATCCAGGAGAAACTTTGCAAGGCGAAAAAGACTTTTGGGGCCCCTGGGGGCAGGCTGAGGCTTCTCTCAAAATTAAGAATTGAAGTATGTACAATAAAGTCATTGGTAAACTTTCATAAAGGCTTTATTTCCCACGCAGCAGAATGACCAGATAACAGATTTTGAAAAATTTTGACCTATAATTATAAGAGTGCCTAAATTTTTAGACATTTAATAAGTTCTTTCAAAGTAAAATAAATATCTCTGGCAATGTTTGATTCAATACTCAGTCTTGCTAAATCAACAAGTTTGGTTTGAGACATAGTAAGTATACCTTAATTAAGCTTTTGATGTGTTAGAGTTTTAGATCTTTCTGCGGACGCTCGTGTAGGTGGAATTGTCAACAGTATTCTCCAACTGACGCAAACATTTGGAAATATCTCAAAGTTTGTACAGTCTTAATAAATTTAGCAATTCTAGAGACCTCAGTTCTCTGTTTTCCAAAATTTGCTTTATGTGCTAATGGTAAATGTTGCATTTCTGCTGCAAAATCTTCCTGGGTGCACCATAAATGTGAGCGATGATCTGACAGAATTCAGAAGTATAAGCGAATTTTATATAATTATTTTTCTAAATAAATTGAAATAGCTGAAATTAAAAAATCAGATGGGAAAAATTAAAATAAATCTCTTATAGAGTCCCTTCAGAAAGTCACAGCCCAGCCGGGACTCTGACCAATGTACCGGCTGAACCCCCTCTCGTAGACCCTGGCTTCCACTGTTGCCTGGGATCCTAAAGAATAGAGCTTAGTTCTTGCCAGTCATAGGTTTAGACGAAAAATTAGAGGAAGCAGAGAAAATAAATGAAGATGAAACCATGTACTAAACCTTGACCAGTATCACCATGACGGACGGTGCTAATGCTTCCTGGAAACCACCTACCCTGCCCAGTGTTGGGCCAACACCAGGGAAGCTCCTTTACAACTAGTTGAGCTGGGCTTAGCGATACCGTTTGATTATAATAACGCACAGCCGTGCAATCGTGGTTCAGCCAATAATAGTGGTAGGCAGCCAGAAATGACTGGCTTTCATATTATAATCTGGGGGGATGGAATGCCAAGCCTTTAATGATCATTTAACGCATGGACTTCGAGAGAAAATAAAGTTCGACGTTTGGAAGAGACAAGGTTTAATTCCCGGATCAAGAGTTATTAACTGGTTTCAGGGGACCTCCCTCAGTGGTATATTTACTAAGCTCTAAACTTGAGAGCTTAAAGCTATCGAAGTATAGGAAAATTAGATTATAAATCTTTATAGAGGCACTACCAACTCGTTGCCCTCGAACCATGGCAAGCCAGTCCTAAAACTACCAGGCTAATTTGCTATCTGTACCATACCGACCTAATATTTATCTAACCACTAACGTTTCAGCACACCATATGAAGGTTAGCTAACCTTAGACAAGTGTGTATCGTCTCACTTTAGTGAAAACTGACAAGAGGTAACTGCCTAACAACCTACGTCACTAGTTAAAAGTATTTGATTTTTCCATTTTTGCTGGACCACTGGAGGTTAACAGTTCTCAAGGGAGGTTCCTTGACGCTGGTGAGGGGCTCTTGATCTAGGGAATTGGATCTGCTCCGGTTCCCTGAATTAAGCCTGAATACTTTTCAACACCTCCCCTCCACAGGCACTGTATAATCATACGGGTTTAGCGCTTTCCCATGATTATAATAATAAATAATGGTTAACAAGGTTAATGAGCAGTTGATGGAAAAATAAAATTTTTGAAGAACATTCAAGAATTACCTTTCGTGTCATAAAGGAAATTTTAGTATTACCTGGAGTGGGTTACGATGGAGAGATTCACTCGATATTTAATAAAAACCTATTTTATTTACGTATTTGAAAGATGACCCAGACTAAATTGCAAATAAAATAAAATTATGAAGACAAACTATTTAATCAAACAATTTATACAGCGAATTACATTGTAAATGTTAATTTATTATCAGGTAAAGCCAGAGATAAATATATTTGAAACTGCAATTGCTAAGGTAATTCGCAGAAGTGATGCTGCTAGACTCACTTCGTAAATCTAGCAATTCCCATAATTTCAAAGTGAACAAAGTTCAGAAAAATAAGGCCAAATCATAAAATGAACTTTCCTCCGGTGGGACTGAACCTGCCTCCTCCGGTGGGACTGAACCTGCCTCCTCCGGTGGGACTGAACCTGCCTCCTCCGGTGGGACTGAACCTGCCTCCTCCGGTGGGACTGAACCTGCCTCCTCCGGTGGGACTGAACCTGCCTCCTCCGGTGGGACTGAACCTGCCTCCTCCGGTGGGACTGAACCTGCCACCTCCGGTGGGACTGAACCTGCCACCTCAGGTGGGACTGAACCTGCCACCTCAGGTGGGACTGAACCTGCCACCTCAGGTGGGACTGAACCTGCCACCTCAGGTGGGACTGAACCTGCCACCTCAGGTGGGACTGAACCTGCCACCTCAGGTGGGACTGAACCTGCCACCTCAGGTGGGACTGAACCTGCCACCTCAGGTGGGACTGAACCTGCCACCTCAGGTGGGACTGAACCTGCCACCTCAGGTGGGACTGAACCTGCCACCTCAGGTGGGACTGAACCTGCCACCTCAGGTGGGACTGAACCTGCCACCTCAGGTGGGACTGAACCTGCCACCTCAGGTGGGACTGAACCTGCCACCTCAGGTGGGACTGAACCTGCCACCTCAGGTGGGACTGAACCTGCCACCTCAGGTGGGACTGAACCTGCCACCTCAGGTGGGACTGAACCTGCCACCTCAGGTGGGACTGAACCTGCCACCTCAGGTGGGACTGAACCTGCCACCTCAGGTGGGACTGAACCTGCCACCTCAGGTGGGACTGAACCTGCCACCTCAGGTGGGACTGAACCTGCCACCTCAGGTGGGACTGAACCTGCCACCTCAGGTGGGACTGAACCTGCCACCTCAGGGGGGACTGAACCTGCCACCTCAGGGGGGACTGAACCTGCCACCTCAGGGGGGACTGAACCTGCCACCTCAGGGGGGACTGAACCTGCCACCTCAGGGGGGACTGAACCTGCCACCTCAGGGGGGACTGAACCTGCCACCTCAGGGGGGACTGAACCTGCCACCTCAGGGGGGACTGAACCTGCCACCTCAGGGGGGACTGAACCTGCCACCTCAGGGGGGACTGAACCTGCCACCTCAGGGGGGACTGAACCTGCCACCTCAGGGGGGACTGAACCTGCCACCTCAGGGGGGACTGAACCTGCCACCTCAGGGGGGACTGAACCTGCCACCTCAGGGGGGACTGAACCTGCCACCTCAGGGGGGACTGAACCTACCACCTCAGGTGGGACTGAACCTACCACCTCAGGTGGGACTGAACCTACCACCTCAGGTGGGACTGAACCTACCACCTCAGGTGGGACTGAACCTACCACCTCAGGTGGGACTGAACCTACCACCTCAGGTGGGACTGAACCTACCACCTCAGGTGGGACTGAACCTACCACCTCAGGTGGGACTGAACCTACCACCTCAGGTGGGACTGAACCTACCACCTCAGGTGGGACTGAACCTACCACCTCAGGTGGGACTGAACCTACCACCTCAGGTGGGACTGAACCTACCACCTCAGGTGGGACTGAACCTACCACCTCAGGTGGGACTGAACCTACCACCTCAGGTGGGACTGAACCTACCACCTCAGGTGGGACTGAACCTGCCACCTCAGGTGGGACTGAACCTGCCACCTCAGGTGGGACTGAACCTGCCACCTCAGGTGGGACTGAACCTGCCACCTCAGGTGGGACAACCTCCACAGCATTAAGGGGGATTACCAACAGACCCTGGCAGTCTTCAAGCTGGCACTGGACAAGCACCTTAAGTCGGTTCCTGACCACTCGGGCTGTGGCTCGTACGTTGGTTTGCGTGCAGCCAGCAGTAACAGCCTGGTTGATCAGGCTCTGATCCACCAGGAGGCCTAGTCACAGACCGGGCCGCGGGGGCGTTGACCCCCGGAACTCTCCAGGTAAACTCCAGGTAGTTTCTTAAATATATAAACAGCAACACTCAGTTGTGGTAATTAGCAAAGTTTATTGGTACAACATTTGACCTACGAATAAGCTTTCATAAAATACAAGAAAAATTAATAATGACCGTTCACGGGCGAAACTTTTCCTATGTGTATTTATTATAGCGTCAAGTCTTTATTTACTATATTAAGGTACTATAATGCTCATGTGATAATATCGCGAGGCTTCTCATAGCTCCGGAGTCCAAGTTTGATTCATATATATTTTAATGTTGCAAGAAGTGCAGAAGGCCGTGAGGCGTCCCGTAGTTATGTTGAAGGAAGTGAATACTGGGTCCAGGATGTGGCCAAGTGGACAAGTGTCCACCACTTTGTCTTCCATTACATATGAACACGTCACCATGTGTCGACCCAAAACTTTTAATTGGTCTGTTTTTCTCTTTTTCAACTTTTCCCTAATTTTGTCACTTTTGTGACTAGTTTTGACATTTGCGTTTTTGATGTCTGAAATGTAGAGACTCCTGGATGAGGGAGTAAAGTGATGAACATCAGATGAACTTGACACTTTAGTTTCACACTTACCGAGATTCACTTGTCCTCTATTAATTACATTTTCCTCTGATTGCTTGTATCTAGATTTTTCTCTACTGCTTCCACACTTCACAGCTCTCTCTCTTTCTCTATTGTTTTCCTTTTTGCTTTTTTCCAAATTCTGTAATTTGATGCGAATTTTATCTACTTTCGCATCTTTTTCAGATTTTGTCAGTTTTTCTTCTCGAGTCATTTCTGTCTTATTGACTGGCGTGTGCCAGCTTAAGTTTGACTTAAAGTTACGCTCTATCACACCTCCATTCCTAATATGTTCAAAACTTTTGCGACTGTCATCTTTTTTCTGAGTTTTGTTCACATTATCTTTCTCATAACTTTTGTTATGACCCTGTGTTGTGCTGATGTGAATGTTGGTATTGGGAAGGTGGCGGGAGTGAAAGCCGGGTTTGGAGTAATGGAAGTAATCTCTTTGACGACTGTCAAGACGTTGGTAATGACTAGTATACGGATGTTGACGGAAGTTAGTAAATCTGGTATGAGGAAATTCATTACTATGGTACCTAATGCTGGTATGAGGATGTAGGTGGTAACGACCTGCGTCGTGAGGTTGTAGGTGGTAACGACCTGCATCGTGAGGATGTAGGTGGTAACGACCTGCGCCGTGAGGATAACGGTGGTAACGACCTGCGCCGTGAGGATAAGGGTGGTAACGACCTGCGTCAGAGTGGTGACTGGTATCTGCAAGCTGATGATTGGCCCTTTCTGAAAGAGGGACGCAGTGAACTGTGATTAAATTAGAACGAGGAGTCTGTAGTTTCTCTGCATTCCGAGGTTCCGCCGCTCTTTTTGCTGGGTCGCCATAGCTGCTGTTTGCGTTCCTACATGCCGTGACAGAAGGATCGCGCTTATCCGAGCTCCTCTCGGATGTATTAGTCTTGCTACTCACTGGCTTGACAGGAACATCAAGAGCCGTGGTTACCCTGTCTCGCGCCTTGACCCTTTCAGTTTTCCTTAGGTCGTCGTTATCTCTTTTTATGTTTGTTTTGGCTTTAAAAGTACTAGTATTACATTTGACTGTCTCTCTCTCACGTTTAGGGTATGAAAATTTAAGTTCAGTCCTCGATTTTGTCATGTTACTATTAATGAAACCTTTAGTAATTTTTATTTCATACGTTATAATTACCGTGTATAACAATATTATCTCTACAATTAGCTATCAGTCCGATACAGCTTATGCAACTGGCAAAACTTTTAATTAATTCTTTTTTACACTTATTTACATCCACATTTGATAATCTTTCTTCAACTGTATCACGCACAGGTGTTTCTGGAGAGACTGCCTAAGGTCCTTTATCGTGAAGAACACGTCGCTCCTAAGCTGCTGCTCTGAGGTGCAGTCCACTTCGCTTCCTTCTGCAAATTATAGTTACATGAGCAAGAAGCTTTAGACAGTTTTTGGCATAGATCAACAGTTGTGCAAGCTTCACAAAACTGGTAAATATCTACCGTGTAATACGAAGAGAGGCACTGATCAGAAATAGCAAACATCGAACTGAAGCCAAAGGAATCTTATAGGAGTCAGGATAAGATAAGATTTCGTTCGGATTTTTAACCCCGGAAATTGAAAGAAACCCGAAACATTTATGCCAAATCTATTTTGATAACATCCAGTATTGGGCCGCTACTTAAACGAGATGGGTCTTACACAGATGACAGCTAGGAAATGAGTGAGCCACTCAAGTCCTAATACGACTTTAGCGAGCCGCTAAATAGAGTCAAAGGCCTAAATGATTTTTTTTTTTGAGCGCGACAAAATCTGGTAGATTCAAACGTATCTGATATTATCCTGACACCAAATGACTTCGAAAAGGCGATAAATGACATGTCCATGCACTCTCCCCCGGGCCCAGATTCTTGGAACTGTTAATCAAGAACTGCAAGAAACCCCTATCAAGTGCTTTTAACATCCTACGGAGAGGGAGCATAGCCCCATTCCACAAAAACCGATAGCACTAACATCCCACATCATAAAAAATTTTGAAAGGGTTCTAAGAAGCAAGATCGCCACTCATCTAGATGCCCATCAGTTACACAACCCAGGGCAACATGGGTTTAGAGCAGGTCGCTTCTGCCTGTCCCAACTACTATAAGGTCCTGGATGCTCCAGAAGACAAACAGAATGCAGATGTAATATACACAGACTTTACAAAACCCTTTGACAAGTGTGACCATGGTGTAACAGCGCACACGATGAATTATAAAGGAATAATAGGAAAAGTAACACAAGTAGTAGTAAACAAGAGTAAAGTCTGAGGTGCCTACTGGGAAAAAGCTGTTCCATAAGGCACAGCGCACTCTCCCATCCCGTTCCTCATCCTCGTATCTGAAAGACAGGGATGCAAGCCACAGCACCGTGTCTGCCTATGCAGATGACACCCGAATTTGCACGAGTGTACTCCATTGATGCCAGTGCACGACTCCAGGCGGACATCAACCAAATCCTTAAATGAGCTGCAGAAAAAAATATGAAGTTCAATATTCAAAAATTTCAATTACTCCGATATGGAAAACGTGGGGAAATTAAAACTACATCGGAGTATAAAACAAATTCCATCCACACAACAGAGGGCGAAAAACTAATGTGAAAGATCTGGGAGTGATGTCAGAGGATATCAACCTTCAAAGACCACAACATTGTATCAATCGCATCTGCTAGAAAAAAAAAATCACAGGATGCCAAGCCCAAGATATTCTTCAGGTTGCTTATTCTATCTAGGCTAGAATACTGCTGTACAGTAATAGCGCCTTTCAAGGCAGGTGAAACTGCCGACCTAGAAAATTGACAGAAAACCTTCAACGGCACACACAAGTGCGATAAAACACCTAAATTAAATGGAACGTTTGAACTTACTCGAACTGTATTCCCTAGAACGCAGGCGGGAGAGATACAAGACTATATACACTTTTGCTATGAAAGCAAAAGACTCTGCAGACGATGCAATATTCTTCCAATGAAAAGCAGGGGCGCCACTAGCACGATAAAGACAATAAGTGTCAGGGGGCCCAGAACTGTTCAACTGCCTCCCTGCATACACAAGGGGGGATTACCAGTAGACCCCTGGCTGTCTTTCAAGAAAGCGTGGGACAGTTACCTAAAGTTATCACCTGACCAGCCAGGCTGTGGTTCGTATGTCGGTTTGTGTGCAGCCAATAGTAACAGCCTGGTTTATCAGGTCCTGATCTACCAGGCCTGGTCATAGACCGGGCCGCGGGGGCGTTGACCCCCGAAACTCCTGGTATAATACAGATATAAGTGTGTGACGTTAGGTAAATGTTTCACAGGATGTTAGTTCTAGTATAGCCTCTCAGAGTCAGTATTTCTCGTTCATTAGCTCTCGGCTCAGGGAGATTGACATTAGTCGGTCTATCATAAGGTAGGAGCTACGTGTTCGGTGCATACAATAAGTAAAACCAGCTAACTGCGACCCAGCTCTGGCTGGGCCACAGGTACACCAGTTTAATATTTTAATTTCTAGAAGTACATGTACAAGATATACAGACCTAGCTGACATCAATGACATACTAGTATATAGAAAGCCACTCATTATACAGAGCATTTCGGGCAAATTAGGTCAGTTGTCCCAGGATGCGACCCACACCAGTCCACTAACACCCAGGTACCCATTTTACTGATGGGTGGACAGACAACCGGTGTAAGGAAACACGCCGAAGGTTTCTACCCTCGCTGGGACTAACCCGGACCCTGGCTGTGTGAAGTGAGAGCTTTAGTCACTAGGCCACGGGGCACCATCAGCTAATGTACACCTAACTAAATATATCATTAGAAAGTCTTGCATCTCCAAATGATTTTAAATTCATAATCGGCAAGTGTTAAATGTAAAATTAATTTTAAGCACGGTCGTATATTTCAGCCATTCTGGGAAAAAATAACATTTACCTACTGTAAATAGGCTTCTCTGAATTTAAACCTTATTTTGCTAAAATATTGGGCATATTTATAAAACTCTTAACTTACATTCTAATATGTGAAAATTCATAATCAACGTTAAATTTTTTTTTATCTAAATACTGGGACCCAGAGCCTGAGACCTTCATGTCTAACCTTCACTACCATCCACAGAATGGCTATAGGCGAACAAATTTATTAAACTACCCAATACGAGATTCCAGTCTAATATCACTAATAGTCTAGGGTCTTCTAGCAAACTTCAAAACAAAGTTACTAATTAGGTTTAGGTAGAGATCTAATCCAAGTCTTCCTTGTTCTCTTTCACCTTAGTATGTATACTCCAAACCTCGGAGAGCCGACGCCTGGTGCCACCCCCCCCCCCGTACGGGAAGGGGGTGCCGACGGCTGGTCCCTCCCCCACTGGAAGTGGGTGCCGACTCCTGTGGCCCCTCCCCCCGTACGAGAATGGGGGCTGACGTCTTCCCCCCCCCCCCTGTATAGGAACCATATCAGGTGCTACTCTCATTGGATTAATTAACCGCCCCCCTTTCCAGGGGTGGACGGGTATCCCAAGAGGGACTAGGGCGAGTGAGGAGTGGTCAGGTGGGTAGTTCAGCGCTACTGAGATATGAATCACCAAGTATACTACGCTCTGCAAAGTCCTTGCAGGATGCTGGCTATACATTTGCTTATGTAGGATCATAATTGTCTGCCAGCAGTGCATAGTTTACATACTCGTATTTACGAGAACTTTTTGGAGTGGGTGCCACATACATGGGTAGAAGCCCTCTGTTGTGGTAAAGCTTCTGGCTCCAGAAGCATTGTCATCGTACATTATATATTAACCCGTAGGGATTATACACTAACTGGAAGAAAGAGATAATTATGCTAAATTCAAAGGAAAATAGAATAGGTTAGTTTCATTGAAACAACCTCACCTTCCTAGCAACCCTGTACAGCTAATGAAATAAATGAAATTTAAGTCCCTTCCTGCGAGGGTAGCATAAGCAAGTCTAAAAAAGAAATTTTTAGACCACCGACTTTGCCACAATCCGAATAACAACGAAAACCATACATGATGCTTTCGTGATTAATAAACCAGAGTATCCTAGGAAAAACAGTCTTCCAAGAATACTTCACTCGAATTAATGAACGCAAGCCTGCGCAGACTTAAGGCCTTAAAGCAAGTTTCACACAGATGTCTGAGAATCTCAATCATCCAGCATTTTGCTGCCGTGAGATGCATTCAGTTCCTTTGGAATTTCAGTCGATAGTTACTAGACATGTGGCATTAGAGAGAAGTGCCAATGTAGAAGTGCTCCTTCATCCAGCAGTCATTTAAGCAGCAAAACGAGGCATTAGATTAGCAATAACCTTGCAGCTTCTGCTGCAGTCACGAAGCCACAACCCTATGGTCTATCACAGTATCAGTGGGCACCCACACACAATACTTTCCTACATTCTTACCAGCATAACCACAAGCCTGGTACAGGTCCGGCAGCATACCAAAGAGGTAGGGTCTGGGAAAGTAAGAAATCAGATCAACAGTTTTTGGCCATGCACGAGATGCGACTACAGTAACAGCAGCTGCTGACAATTTTTAATTACAAAATTAACTTGTGGACTTACGAAGTCCCAAAATAAACGCCAACAGGAATAACAGGGAAGATAAATTTAATACCCACGACAAAACCAGTCCCGCAGGGTGCTTCTCAATATTGCTTCAACACATTCATGGAGCGAATCATTTACCTTTACAAGCATAATTCAGTTAAAGGAGCAATAAAAAAAATCTAATGCCTTTCTAGAACTGGCAGAGAAAATAGTCTTATGCATTAAAGGGCATATCATGAATGGAGAGAAATATTAGGTTAGAACAGAGCAGTGAGAAAAGCAGAGTAAAAACAAGGGAGGGACAAGAATGATGGTTCCTAATCACTACTGGGTTAAGAATTTTTTTTAAGTAATTGAAATGTGGTAAAACTAATACAAAAAGAAACATTGTTATTTAGAGCCGGGGGGGGGGAGGGTTGGATGATATTGGCTGTAAGGTCATTTATGAAACACCAGTAAGGCTTGTCTAGACGACAGCTGATGTGGAAAATTACATTTATTTGAATGTATCATTATGTACATAACAGTAAATGAACAAAGATAATTATTTATCAGTTATACAAGTAGGAATTTGGGACACCTAGGTCGCAAAAAAAAAAAAAAAAAAAAAAATTCCTTCGATACCTATCACTGTCATATCCACAAGTTGCTCTAGACCTATTAATTACAAATTAAAGAGGCATCAACAAGAATTCTGGTAAATAAAATCTGGTGGACTGTATATTAAATTAATAAAGAATTATATATATATATACACACACACAATTTACATAACAGAAGGAGAATATCTTAAAATCACTCACCAATTTGACTGGAAATCAAGGTGCATCATACTCAGAAAACCTCTGTCTATACATGAAAATAACACTGGCCAGAGTTAAAACATCATAGACTTATCCGAGGTTCCTGGAGTTGTCTTGTCCAGTCCCCTGATATCTCAAGTCATACAGAAATGCACATCCAACAATTTCGCCTCCTATTTGAGAGGAGTCGGCCCAATTTTAACCTCTAGAGCACGAAAAATTCTTCCCATTACACCAACGTTTCTAATCCAAATTCAAACAATGGCGAGAGACCTTCTGCGCAGGCGCAGCTTCCCATTTTCGATAATTTTTATTAAATACATTATGGCCATTTATTTACATATAACTACTGTATTTCTGGAAAATATATACAGTATTTTCCACAGCTGATGTTAAAACAAGTAATTGCATTTTTCCTTAACCCAGACCTGGAAAGAACTGTCGGAGGTAGTAAGTTAGAGGTTCAAGATCAAAAGACAAGAAATGCCCGAAATGCCTAGGCATACTATTGGCCTTTGTAATAAAGTATCTTATGTCATATCTTATATGTAAACCCCACATTGTAATATTAACAAATAAAGAATTTTATTATTTAAGACTTCAGAATTTTAATTCTCAAGTTTAAACCCAAAATATATTTTTCTGTCTTCTATACAAAGCTAGTGTCCCGATTATGTGCATGTATTAGCAAAACCACTGGATGGCGAAAAATCCACAAAAATAAAGATAACCCAGATGATGCACACGTCTAATTAATCATTTGACTATATGTAACTTTGCACGATGAAGTACACAGGAATTAATGAATATATAGAATCTTAAAAAAAAAAAAAACTTGGGCAGACAGAATTACGCGTAACTGGTTTATAATGAAAGTATTTGGAGGGTGATAGCAGGGGGTGTATGAACTGCTACGAACACTAATTTGAAACGTACACAGTGGTATATTGAGTTATCCACACTCAAAGAGGAAATCAAAGCAAGACATCCCCGACAAACCTAGATGACAGAGGCACAGCGTTATAGAAGACGTCTATATGTGGTCCTGTAACCCGAGTAATACCAGTGTTGAGCAGTGTCTGAGGGAGTAACTTTTGCTGTGGTGGAGATAGCCAGTCAGCGGCCGCGACTCTCATGCTAACAAGTAAACCACTCCTTAACCATTGAATTAGTTAGTCTCATACTTGGCTATGACCCACCTGTATGAGTCTTCCTGACACTGATCAACCACTGTCTCATACCTTGCTGTGTCCCACCTGTATGAGTCTTCCTGACACTGATCAACCACTGTCTCATACCTTGCTGTGTCCTACCTGTATGAGTCTCCTTGACACGCCATTTGCTTAACACTTTTTTTTCTAAAGAACTACGTACTTGAAGATAATAATTATTTTTTAATATTTCATTTATAACTTTATATACATAATACATAGACATGTTGACATTCGCGACCTAGCTGCCAGGGAGTGTGGACGTGCCTCATACCTCTCTGCTGACAGTCTAGCAAGCTATTCAGTGACGTCATGGTATTCAGCGTGAGGAGGCGGGTGAATACCGTTGGTATACAGCTTGTTCGGGGGGCGATTACGCCTGAGAATGAACAAGTTTTGCTACCTAAGATTATCCGTGACACTTATGGTATTGCGGACAAGGATTTGTACGGTGTGGCATTAAATGGCGCCTACCGGATATTTGTGAAACTACTCTACGAGCCAGTGTACGAGAAGCTGGAGTTTACCTGGAGTTTACCTGGAGAGAGTTCCGGGGGTCAACGCCCCCGCGGCCCGGTCTGAGACCAGGCCTCCTGGTGGATCAGAGCCTGATCAACCAGGCTGTTGCTGCTGGCTGCACGCAAACCAACATACGAGCTACAGCCCGGCTGATCCGGAACTGACTTTAGGTGCTTGTCCAGTGCCAGCTTGAAGACTGCCAGGGGTCTGTTGGTAATCCCCCTTATGTATGCTGGGAGGCAGTTGAACAGTCTCGGGCCCCTGACACTTATTGTATGGTCTCTTAACGTGCTAGTGACACCCCTGCTTTTCATTGGGGGGATGGTGCATCGTCTGCCAAGTCTTTTGCTTTCGTAGTGAGTGATTTTCGTGTGCAAGTTCGGTACTAGTCCCTCTAGGATTTTCCAGGTGTATATAATCATGTATCTCTCCCTCCTGCGTTCCAGGGAATACAGGTTTAGGAACCTCAAGCGCTCCCAATAATTGAGGTGTTTTATCTCCGTTATGCGCGCCGTGAAAGTTCTCTGTACATTTTCTAGGTCGGCAATTTCACCTGCCTTGAAAGGTGCTGTTAGTGTGCAGCAATATTCCAGCCTAGATAGAACAAGTGACCTGAAGAGTGTCATCATGGGCTTGGCCTCCCTAGTTTTGAAGGTTCTCATTATCCATCCTGTCATTTTTCTAGCAGATGCGATTGATACAATGTTATGGTCCTTGAAGGTGAGATCCTCCGACATGATCACTCCCAGGTCTTTGACGTTGGTGTTTCGCTCTATTTTGTGGCCAGAATTTGTTTTGTACTCTGATGAAGATTTAATTTCCTCATGTTTACCATATCTGAGTAATTGAAATTTCTCATCGTTGAACTTCATATTGTTTTCTGCAGCCCACTGAAAGATTTGGTTGATGTCTGCCTGGAGCTTTGCAGTGTCTGCAATGGAAGACACTGTCATGCAGATTCGGGTGTCATCTGCAAAGGAAGACACGGTGCTGTGGCTGACATCCTTGTCTATGTCGGATATAAGGATGAGGAACAAGATGGGAGCGAGTACTGTGCCTTGTGGAACAGAGCTTTTCACCGTAGCTGCCTCGGACTTTACTCTGTTGACGACTACTCTCTGTGTTCTGTTAGTGAGGAAATTATAGATCCATCGACCGACTTTTCCTGTTATTCCTTTAGCACGCATTTTGTGCGCTATTACGCCATGGTCACACTTGTCGAAGGCTTTTGCAAAGTCTGTATATATTACATCTGCATTCTTTTTGTCTTCTAGTGCATTTAGGACCTTGTCGTAGTGGTCCAATAGTTGAGACAGACAGGAGCGACCTGTTCTAAACCCATGTTGCCCTGGGTTGTGTAACTGATGGGTTGAGCAATTCCAAGATCTCTGCGTAGATGTGTCCCCTGACGTGCATGTGCGTATGGTGGATGTCTCTCGACAATATACGTGGGTGAAAATGCGCAATGTGCCCTTCGAGGCCGATGCAACGGATCTCCGCAGTGTTTTCAGAAGATACGGAGTGGTACACATGGCTAAATAAGGCAATAGGGTGGCTGGGGCGTATGCTGGTCTCCCAGACGGTTCGTTTACCCTTAAGATGTCTCTACGCCAGGCCATACCATCATATGTGTACCTTGATGACTTCCGCACACAGGTCATGGTGTCGTATGCTGGTCAACGACGGACGTGCCGCCTCTGCGGTGACTATGATCATATGGCAGTAGAGTGTGGGCAGCGCGGGCAGGCCAGAAGGCCGGCCGGTGAATCAACGAATGACGATGGGCAGGAGGCTCCCATACATGGACGAAAAGGAGATGGTGGGCATGGTCGGCTTTGGAGTGAGGAGATTGAGCCAGTGGTGGTGTCGAATCTGGAGCTGTCGTCTCTCGAGTCATCTGCATCGCCGGTGGTACAGCAGGCTTCCGGGGAGGACCAGGTGACGGTGGAAGTGGAGGACTTGGATGCGACAATAGCGTCTGTTTTGCATACCATGTTCTCATCTACGGATGTGGTCTCCCCGGCTGTGCCGACAGCCAGTGCGGAGATCGTGTCCGTGGCAGTAGAGCAGCAGGAGGCTGTTGTTGGTGCTGGTGGGGCTGGCGGGGACGTGGTGACCCCTCGTCAGAAGGCTGAGACGAAGGTGGTGGTGGAGGTTCATCGTGTGGACGATCCAGTCAAAAACATGGAGAAGGACGCTGGGACGAGGAAGAGGGCGGCAGCAATGTCGGATTCTGACGACGTCCTGGCGCCGGCTCAACGCACAGGGAAGAAAGCATCGGTAGATGGGGGGCGGTGCGCTAGTGGAGGTGAGCAGCGACAGCAGGTGGTGCCAGGTGGCCCGGGTGTCGTGCGTGGAGAGCGTGGCAAACGTGGCCCCAGGGCCCAAGTGGGCAAGCAAAAGTAGTAGTGGGAAGCGAGGGAGGAAACCTTAGCTAGGTTGCGAGGGGGGGTTTAGATAGGGGCGGGAATCATCGTGGAAGGTGTGGTGAGGTCTGATGCTTGATGGCAGCGCCGGTTAATGGCGTGTGTGTCTGGGAGCGTCGGATAGCGTGCGCCTTGAGGGGCATGTGCCCAGTGTTAGGATGAAAGTGACTTGATATGTGCTTTTCAGATGTGTCTGCAAATTGTGGAGTATGAGTAGTGTTAGGTTCTGTTTAGAGGTGTTGCTGCCTGCGCCTGTGTGCGCCTAAGGTACGCTGGTGTGGTTGAGGTGGCGTATGCTGCTGCTGTGTGTGTGAATCTTGGACTATTATGTTGTATAGTATTATGGGGTGGGGTCTGTATGGTGGAGGTTTGAGGAGCGTCTTTATGTTCTATGTCAAGTATTGGGTATGTATTTATACCTATGCATACACAATGGATAAAAACACTGGTAGTGTTAGTTGTGAGGGACCTGCTGTTATGAGGCCTCTTGTATGTACATGGATAGACCCTTTGCAATTACTTGAGGATATTTGTGAAATGGGTTGTGTATATACATGTCATGTATCAATGTGTTACGATGTTACATTCTTTTTCTTTACTGTATAATTTGTATGTTTGGTTGGGAATAGGTTTGGGTGGGAAATGCAAAAGGGGGGAGGGGGGGGGCTGAGGCTTTAAACACGTTTGTGTTGGGGATAATTTTTAGGAATAGGTGTCTTTTCCTGTAGTGAATTACCTATGTGTGCTACGTGTCTTTTATGTTGTAGCAATGTACTGTTTGTTGTGATATATATCTAAACCATGACTGTTGTTAGTACACTGTTCAAGCAGTCTTGTGGTCGTTTAATACACTTTGTGGACAAGCATGACAACTGTTATATTAATGTATATATGTCAATATGTCTGTAAGATTAATACAGGTTGCTGTGGTAAACCTGTTTGATTTAGAATAGGGGGGGTAAAGGGGGGGGGTGTTGGAAGCCACACGGAGTTGTGTGGTTCATTAGGCGATGGAAGGTTATCACATCTGTTGCAGGATAGGTCTTGTATTATTTTTTTATTAACTGTTCTGTACTGTTTTAAATAAAATATAAAGAAAAAACTACCCCTTCTTGAATAACAATTAAATTTAATTCTATGAGGAGAGTACCTCCAACTCCTTGGAGGTAGCCTGATTTCTACAGTTATCATAGATGGTGTTCAGCATTGTGGTGGTGATCATGTTAACTTGGGACACCAAACATTGTGGTGATGATCATGTTAACCTGGGACACCAAACATTGTGGTGATGATCATGTTAACCTGGGACACCAAACATTGTGGTGGTGATCATGTTAACCTGGGACACCAAACATTGTGGTGGTGATCATGTTAACCTGGGACACCAAACATTGTGGTGATCATGTTAACCTGGGACACCAAACATTGTGGTGGTGATCATGTTAACCTGGGACACAAAACATTGTGGTGGTGATCATGTTAACCTGAAAGAATATCCTCACTGGTGTTAATATGCTCAAGCAAACCCACCCAAACCCTTGCACAGAAGCCCTCCAAACTTTTTTCACTGCAGGTAAATACTCCTCCAATTATTATTAATACATTTATAGTTGAGTACTAAGCCCATAAGCATCACTCAGCACCTGGGAAATGGTGATCATGTTAACCTGGGACACAAAACATTGTGGTGGTGATCATGTTAACCTGGGACACCAAACATTGTGGTGGTGATCATGTTAACCTGGGACACCAAACATTATGGGGTTGATTATGTTAACTTGGGACACTAAACATTGATGCTAATAATTGCCATTTAGGCTGCAGATTAATGACAATGTGACAGTAATGTGGGAGTAATAAAGATAAATGGCACATAATAATAAAGATGTGTGTGTTAGTCATGATAACATAGTATGGGGTATACCACACTACCTGTCAGTGGCACACATGAAAACAGTTTGTGTACATGTGTGGCAGTGAACTGATAGTAGGTATAGTTTTTGCTATTGGTTTTTTTTCAGGAGGCTGGTTACAGGGCACTTACTGGAGCTGGTGGTTGCAAGGCGTTTGCTGAAATTGGTAGTTGCAAGGCATTTGCTGGAGCTAGTGGCTGCAAGGTGCTTGCTGGAGCTGGTGGCTGCAAGGTGCTTGCTGGAGCTGGTGGCTGCAAGGTGCTTGCTGGAGCTGGTGGCTGCAAGGTGCTTGCTGGAGCTGGTGGCTGCAAGGTGCTTGCTGGAGCTGGTGGCTGCAAGGTGCTTGCTGGAGCTGGTGGTTGCAAGGTGCTTGCTGGAGCTGGTGGTTGCAGGGTGCTTGCTGGAGCTGGTGGTTGCAAGGCGTTTGCTGGAGCTGGTGGTTGCAAGGCGTTTGCTGAAATTGGTAGTTGCAAGGCATTTGCTGGAGCTAGTGGTTGCAAGGTGCTTGCTGGAGTTGGTGGCTGCAAGGTGCTTGCTGGAGCTGGTGGCTGCAAGGTGCTTGCTGGAGCTGGTGGCTGCAAGGTGCTTGGTGTTAGCTGCAAGGTGCTTGCTGGAGCTGGTGGCTGCAAGGTGCTTGCTGGAGCTGGCAGCTGCAAGGTGCTTGCTGGAGCTGGTGGTTGCAGGGTGCTTGCTGGAGCTGGTGGTTGCAGGGTGCTTGCTGGAGCTGGCAGCTGCAAGGTGCTTGCTGGAGCTGGTGGCTGCAAGGTGCTTGCTGGAGCTGGCAGCTGCAAGGTGCTTGCTGGAGCTGGTGGCTGCAAGGTGCTTGCTGGAGCTGGTGGCTGCAAGGTGCTTGCTGGAGCTGGTGGCTGCAAGGTGCTTGCTGGAGCTGGTGGCTGCAAGGTGCTTGCTGGAGCTGGTGGCTGCAAGGTGCTTGCTGGAGCTGGTGGCTGCAAGGTGCTTGCTGGAGCTGGTGGTTGCAAGGTGCTTGCTGAAACTCTTAGTTGCAAGGCATTTGCTGGAGCTGGTGGTTGCAGGGTGCTTGCTGGAGCTGGTGGTTACAAGGTGCTTGCTGGAGCTGGTGACTGGAAGGTGCTTGCTAGAGCTGGTGGCTGCAAGGTGCTTGCTAGAGCTGGTGGCTGCAAGGTGCTTGCTAGAGCTGGTGGCTGCAAGGTGCTTGCTAGAGCTGGTGGCTGCAAGGTGCTTGCTGGAGCTGGTGGCTGCAAGGTGCTTGCTGGAGCTGGTGGCTGCAAGGTGCTTGCAACAGTCTACTATGCTGTTCCAGGGGCATGGAAGTGCAACTGAAGAATCAGGATTAGGAGCCTCCATAAAAATATGTCCTCAGTGAAACCTTATTTAATTCTTATCAGTACTATGAAATTAGTCATCCCATTTCTTGTATAATTAGCTTTGCTAATGTAATGATTCACACCATGAGATTCTTCAACACCAAAAACATCCTTAACAGTATAATAGATTTGTGTCAGGACCTGGGGCTCATCATCTTGGCTAAGATGATACAGTAACTAACAGGCGACCTCCCCACCAGGGGTGTGCAGCATTCAGGATCCAGTTGCATAATGGATACAGGCAACCAGACTTCAAGGTCCCTCTACTTGGGCATATAGTAATAAAACGGTATTACCCATACAAATAGGCTGAGAGCAATTTAAAGCTGTGACAAGGTTTCATGCCAGGTAGGGAGTTCATGTTAAAATTATGTATATACTGTTGGTTTTATTTCCACTGGGTTCTTTTAATCTTTTTCCCCAGGAAGCGACACACACATAAGTCGACTAACACCCAGGTATCTAGTTACTGCTAGGTAAACAGGGACAGCAAGTGTAAGGAAACATACCCATCTCACCCATGCCGGGGAGGCAATCCCCGGTACCTTATTGTGTCAGCCGAGGACGCTACATAGCTTATACTAGGCCACTAGTTGACAGTGCTGCACGGGAAGGTTGGAGGGCTTGAAAAATTCCAGAACTAAGTAATGAGGATTATCCTATGATGTTCCCGTATCCCCAAAATTATAATCATGCAGAAAGAACTTGATATTCCAAGCATCAGAAATTGTTGCTGAAAGAATATCGTCACTGGTGTTAATATGCTCAGGCAAACCCACCCAAACCCTTCCATAGAAGCCCTCCAAACTTTCTTCACTGCAGGCAAATACTCCTCCAATTATTAATACATTTATAGTTGAGTACTAAGCCCATAAGCATCATTCAGCACCTGGGAAATGGAAGGCAATCAGGTTTGATCCAAGGAAGGGGAGGATAGGTCAAATTCCTTGGATCAAGAGCCCCTCACCCTCCAGATGGATCATAAAAACTGGGACTGACCTCCAAATGAGTTAAATAAACACAGTTGAAGTCCCTAGACCTGGACTCCTTGGAACGCAGACAAGAAAGATGACCCCAAAACATCCTCCAGGTATGTCAAGTGAGACAGCACAACATTTCCATACACCATGGGAAACTACGGTACTTCTCTTTAAAACATTAATCACTGTTTCTCAATATATCCTAAAGAACCTTACTAGATAAGAATAATGCCTTTGTCACACAGCGTGTTGATGGTTCTGTTCATCAATCCACTGAGTGTAGGAACTGTATTACCCACCTTCAAGACAAGTCCTACTAACTGGTTTCCCTGTATTCCTTAATTAATTTGACCATAATCACACTAACAGCATGCCAAAACATAAAAACTACTTGTCTCCCTCCACCATGATCTAGCACGCTCTCACAAGCCTGCAGGATGATCAAGTCCATAAACCCATTGGGGGTCATACAGAGCCTTGTGAATGGGAGGCAATCCGATTGCTTCAAAGAGAGAAAAAGTCCAAGTCCTTGGAAACAAGAGTCCCTCACCAACATGAAGAAACCTTGTGGGAATATGATAATGGTATACAGTACCAATAAGTTGATAAGACACATGTGCAACAGTTAGGTATCTATTCAAAAGAATTATACCTACACAACAGGCTTCTTCAGTCGAATACAAAGGAGGTAGCAGTAGCAGTAGAGTTGTAAAAATGATTTAATCAGTCCATCTCCCTTGAAGACAGTTTTGAGGTGGTCAGTCTCTCAGCCTGGACAAGAGTTTTACTCCATAGTTTGGAACAATGAGTAGCTGAAGCAACAGAACAGACATATACTGTCAAAGTTGAGGAACAGATAATCTAGACAATATGAGAGGCGGGGCCCACTTGTGGTCATTCACCAAAATCCGTCTTCAATGAAGCTGGCATCCTCCTTGATGAATAAAACACTAGATGAGGACATACTAGACTGTTAGGATGACCTAGCAATCCTAACATTATTAGTATTCAAAGGGAAGGAATAAAATTTGTTGGGGTCATACAAAGCATGGTGAATGGGAGGCAATCAGGTTCAACCTGAGGAAGGGGATGATATGCCCATTTCTTTGAATCACAAGCACTAATATTAAGGCATCTTTGAGGGGCAATCCTGACAGAATAGTGTCCCTCCATAAGACCATGTATGAATATAGTGTATCCAGTACACGAGTGGGATGATAATAATTCTGCATCACAAACTGAGTATGGAAGCAGACTGTAATGGAGATACTACTCATAGTCTGCCATTTTGGGAATCTTAGCTTGTCCATCAGAATTGATGCTTCCAATGCACATCTCAACATGCAACATAAGGACCTCTGGCTATCTTCAAGAGGGAGCTGGACAGGCACCTTAAACCAGTTCCCAACCAACGGCTGTGGTTCGTATGTTGGCTTGTTTGCAGCCACCAGTAATAGCCTGGGTGATCAGGCCCTGATCCACCACAAGGCCTCGTCATGGACCAGGCAATGGGGGCATTGACCCCTCAAACACCTTCAAGGTATATCCCAGGTATTAGCACCTGTCAGTTTGAACCTGATACATCATGTGATCAGACCATGAAAGATATTGTGCAGATCTCAGGACTAAAGACTGATTCTAAATGCAGAGCAGTACAGCAGTTAGACTTTTTAGATCAAAAAAGAAAAAAACAGGAGCAGCACAAAGGAGGAACACTAAGTGCATCAGTCAGAGGCGAGGCAGTAAATTGTCAGGATACAACAGGATGCATAGAATTAGCTTCTGCCCAACTTCCAGAAAAGGGCAGCATATAGCCTTGATGAGGTAAATGGATTCATCAACAAATGCATTTGATAAATGAGACACTTGTGCAACATTTGGATATCTTTATTGTGGAAACGATTTTGCCAACCAGTGGCTTCCTCAGTCCAGTACAGAGAATGGTTGAAATCATTCTTCTCTGTATTGGACTGAGGAAGCCACTGGTTGGCAAAACGTTCCCACAGTAAAGATACCCAAATGTTGCACAAGTGTTTCATTTATCAAATACGTTTGTTGATGAATCCATGTACCTCATCAAGCCTGAGCTGCCTATTCCTGGAAGTTGAGCAGAAGCTAATTCTATGCATCCTGTTGCACCCTGACAACTTACTACCTCTACTCTAATACACCTAGTGTTCCTTCTTTGTGCTGCTCCTGAAACATTTATCTACACAAATGTATTTCCCCACTCACCACCTGGTTGCAGCCACAGGACCAAAAGGGTGCATACTCTTTATTAACCACATGGTCTTAATTATGTATGGCCAGATAACTGATTCAGCACTGCACCAATGAACCTCCCATTTTACATTTATCCACTCACCAAAGAAACATGTCCAACAATGGGCTGTAGCTTTAGGGCCTTTGCGAATAACCACTCAGTTATTGCCATATTTTTTGACCTTGAGAAGGCATATGACACAACTTGGAGGTATAATATTTTAGCCCAAGCCCACTCCTTAGGCCTTCGAGGCAATCTACCATCCTTCCTTAAGAACTTTTTAACTGACAGGCATTTCCGTGTTCGGGTTAATAATGTGCTCTTCCCGGACTTTATCCAAGCTGAAGCTGTCCCCCAGGGATGTGTTCTGAGCACAACACTTTTTCTCCTTGCTATTAATGATTTGGCCTCTAGTCTTCCATCAAATATTTGGTCATCACTCTATGTTGATGACTTCGCTATTGCCTGTGCAGGCGCTGACTGTCATCTTATTACAGTTTCTCTCCAGTATGCAGTCGACCGTGTTTCCAATTGGGCCACCACACGTGGGTTTAAATTTTCCAGCACTAAAACCCACCAAATTACTTTCACTAGACGCTCTGTCATCTCCGATCATCCTTTGTACCTCTATGGCTCCCATATCCCTGAACGTGATACAGTCAAGTTTCTGAGCCTCCTCTTTGATCGTAGGTTATCCTGGAAACCTCACATTACCTCTCTGAAGGCAACTTGTCACAGCCGGCTGAACCTTCTTAAAACCCTTGCTCATCTTTCATGGGGAGCTGATCGTCGAACCCTCCTTCGCCTACATTCCACCCTTATTTTATCGAAACTTGATTATGGTGACCAGATCTATTCAGCGGCATCTCCTGCTACTCTCTCTAGCCTTAACCCCATTCATCACCAAGGATTACGTTTATGCCTTGGTGCTTTTCACTCTTCCCCTGTCGAGAGCCTCTATGCAGAAGCGAACGTTCCATCCTTATCCGATCGCCATGATGCCCATTGCCTTCGCTACTATGTACGCTCTCATGATCTCCACAATCCTTCCATTTATAGAATGGTCACTGATATTAGTAGACATTCTTTATTTGTTCGCCGCCCCTGTTTACTCCGTCCCTTCTCTCTTCGCCTTCATTCGCTCTTGTCTTCTCTTCAATTACCACCTTTCTATGTACATGTAGCATCTCACTTTTCCCTACCCCCCTGGGAAGTTCCAGCTGTTCGAGTCTGTTCTTTCTCTCTCCCTTGCTCGAAAGCCCAACTGTCTACGGTCACTTCCCGCTCTCTTTTTCTTGACCACTTTCACTCTCATTCTCATGCCATTGCTGTGTACACAGATGGCTCTAAGTCTTCTGATGGCGTAGGATTCGCAGCAGTGTTTCCGGACAGCGTCGTACAAGGGCATTTACTATCTTCGGCTAGTATTTTTACTGCTGAATTGTATGCCATCCTTACAGCACTTATCCGTATTGCATCTATGCCTGTGTCATCATTTGTGGTTGTCTCAGACTCCCTTAGTGCTTTACAGGCTATACAGAAATTTGATACACCTCACCCCTTAGTCCTCCATATCCAACTTTGGCTACGCCGCATCTTTACCAAGCATAAAGATATTGTTTTTTGTTGGGTCCCTGGTCATGTTGACGTACAGGGCAATGAACAGGCAGACACTGCTGCGCGGTCAGCAGTACATGACCTACCAGTTTCATGTAGAGGTATTCCATTTACGGACTATTTTGCTGCAATATCTTCCCAACTTCACACCCGTTGGCAACAACGTTCGTCTACTATGCTCGGCAACAAACTTCAATCTATTAAATCGAGTATAGGTTACTGGCCGTCTTCTTATCACCAGTGTCGAGGTTGGGAGACTACTCTCTCCCATCTTCGCATTGGCCATACTCGTCTTACTCATGGATATCTCATGGAGAGGCGCCCTGCTCCTCTCTGTGAGAATTGCCAAGTTCCATTATCAGTCAGCCACATTCTGTTGAACTGCCCACTTTATCAACGAGCATGCAGAATTTACCTCCATCGTTGTCTTCGCTCTGCTGCTCTCTCTTTACCTTCCCTTCTCGCTGATGGACCCACCTTTCATCCAGACTCTCTCATTGACTTTTTGACAACAACTGACTTAATTCACAAATTCTGATACCTTCAGCCCTTTCTACTTCAATCTCTTGCTGCCCTCTACCCCCGTACTATCCCCTGCCCCGCTGTTTTCTGTAACCTACTGATCATCCGTCCTCCCTTCTGCCATCCAATACCCTCGCTTCCTTCCCTACCCTGCAGCGCTGTATAGCCCTTGTGGCTTAGCGCTTCTTTTTGATTATAATAATAATGTAGCTTTAGGGTCAGGCTCAAAATCCAGGCAAGCAGAGTATTATTATAATCAAATAAAGCGCTAAATTAAATAAAGCACTAAACTGACAAGGGTCATGCCAGTCAAACAAAATAAAGGCAAATATGGATTGTTATACTTAGTAAACATGCAAAGATGAAGACATTTGCTTTCATCAACCAAGGCTTCTACATTGGTCATGACCCCAGTGGTTCAGTGCTTAGTTTTGATCATAATAATATTATTATTATTATTATAATCAAAAAAGAAGTGCTAAGCCACAAGGACTATACAGCACTGCAGGGCAGGAAGGAAGCGAGGGCATCAGGTGGCAAAAGGGAGATGGATGAGTAATAGGTTACGGATAACAGCGGGGTAGAGGATGGTGAAAGGGTAAAGGGCAGCAAGAGACTGAACTAGAAAGGGCTGAGGGGAGTGCGAAAAGTATCATCAGAGTTTGTGGAGTAAATCAGTCGTTGTCAAGAAGTCAATGAGAGAGTCAGGATTAAAGGAGGGTCCATCAGCAAGAAGGGAAGGTAAAGAGAGAGTAGTAGAACGAAGACAACGTTGGAGGTAAATTCTGCATGCTCGTTGATAGAGAGGGCAGTCTAACAGAATGTGGCTAATCGATACTGGAACTTGACACTGCTCACAGAGAGGAATAGGGTGCCTCTCCATGAGATACCCATGAGTAAGACGAGTGTGGCCAATGCGAAGGCGGGAGAGAGTGGTCTCCCAACCTCGGCGCTGATGACAAGAAGACGGCCAGTAAACTATGCTCGGTTTAATAGAATGAAGTTTGTTACCGAGCAGAGTTGACCAACGTTGTTGCCAACGAGTGCGAAGGTGGGTAGCTATTGCAGCAAAATAGTCCAGAAATGGAACACCTCGATAGGAAATCGGTAGGTCATGTACTGCTGACTGCGCAGCAGTGTCTGCCTGTTCATTGCCCTGTACGTCGACATGACCAGGGACCCAACAAAAAACAATATCTTTATGTTTGGTAGAGATACGGCGTAGCCAAAGTTGGATACGGAGAACTAGGGGATGAGATGTATCAAATTTTCGTATAGCCTGTAGAGCACTAAGGGAGTCTGAGACTACTACAAATGATGACACAGGCATAGATGCGATACGAATAAGTGCTGCAAGAATGGCATACAGTTCAGCAGTAAAAATGCAAGCTGAAGATAGTAAATGCCCCTGCACGACACTGTCCGGAAACACTGCTGCGAATCCGACGCCGTCTGAAGACTTAGAGCCATCTGTGTACACAGCGGTGGCATGAGAATGGGAGTGGAAGTGATCAAGAAAAAGAGAGCGGGAAGCCACCATAGGCAGTTGAGCTTTCGAGCAAGGGAGAGAGAAAGAACAGACCCGAACAGCTGGAACTTCCCAGGGGGGTAGGGAAAAGTGAGATGCTACATGAACATATAAAGGTGGTAACTGAAGGGAAGACAAGAGTGAATGTAGGCAAAGAGAAAAGGGATGGAGCAAACAGGGGCGGCGAACGAATAAAGAATGTCTACTAATATCGGTGACCATTCTATAAATGGAAGGATTGTGTAGATCGTGAGAGCGTACATAGTAGCGAAGGCAATGGGCATCACGGCGATCAGACAAGGATGGAACATTCGCTTCTGTATAGAGGCTCTCAACAGGGGAAGAGTGAAAAGCACCAAGGCACAAACGTAATCCTTGGTGATGGATAGAGTTAAGGCTAGAGAGAGTAGCAGGAGAGGCCGCGGAATAAATCTGGTCACCATAATCGAGTTTCGATAAAACGAGGGCTGAATGTAGGCGAAGCAGAGTTCGACGATCAGCTCCCCATGAAAGATGAGCAAGGGTTTTAAGAAGGTTTAGCCGGCTGTGACAAGTTGCCTTCAGAGAGGTAATGTGAGGTTTCCAGGATAACCGACGGTCAAAGAGAAGGCCTAGAAACCTGACTGTATCACGTTCGGGGATACGGGAGCCATAGAGATACAAAGGATGATCGGAGATAACAGAGCGTCTAGTGAAAGTAATTTGGTGAGTTTTGGTACTTGAAAATTTAAACCCATGCGTGGTGGCCCAAGTGGAAACACGGTCGACCGCATGCTGGAGAGAAACTGCAATAAGGTGACAGTCAGCGCCTGCACAAGCAATAGCGAAGTCATCAACATAGAATGATGACCAAATATTGGGTGGAAGAATAGAGGCCAAATCATTTATAGCAAGGAGAAAAAGTGTTGTGCTTAGAACACATCCCTGAGGGACACCTTCAGCTTGGACGAAGTCCAGGGAAAGAACATTATTGACTCGAACACGGAAATGTCTGTCAGTTAAAAAGTTCTTAAGGAAGGATGGTAGATTGCCTCGGAGGCCTAAGGAATGGGCCTGGGCCAAAATATTATACCTCCAAGTTGTGTCATATGCCTTCTCAAGGTCAAAAAATATGGCAATAACTGAGTGATTATTCGCAAAGGCATTACGAACATACGTATCCAAGCGTAGTAAGGGGTCTATGGTAGAACGACCCTTACGAAAGCCATATTGACTAGCGGAGAGACTGTTGTGTGTCTCTAAATACCACATTAAATGTCGATTTACGAGACGTTCCATTACTTTGCAAACTGCACTAGTAAGAGCGATGGGGCGATAGTGGGAGGCATCATGTCCTGTAGTACCCGGTTTGCGGAAAGGGAGAACAATGGCAGATTTCCACAGCTGGGGAAGAACTCCTTGTGCCCAAATAAGATTGAAGAGGTGTAAGAGGACTACAAGGGCTGATCGATGTAATTGTTGTAACATACGAATATGAATGTCGTCAGGCCCAGCTGCCGATGATCGGCAAGCTGAGAGCGTTGCCTCCAGTTCTTGAAGTGTAAAAGGCACATTATACTGTTCTTCTCTGAGAGAAGAAAAGTCCAAGGGTACTAACTCTCTGGCAGACTTTGAGGAAAGAAACGAGGGGCATAGATGGAGCCCTCGGGAAATACGGACCAGATGTGTGCCAAGTTCAATGGCAACGTCGAGGGGGTTTGCTACATCAACACCAGCGACCCGTAGAACAGGAGCCGGGTCAGGAGAGTATTTACCACTCAATTTCTTCACTTTTTTCCAGACTGCACTCATAGAAGAAGCAGAGGTGATGGTGGAAACATAGTCTCGCCAACAAGTGCGTTTAGCTTCACGGATGACACGGCGAGCGATCGCACACTTCTGCTTAAAATCAAGAAGTCTCTCAGCGGTTCTATTGTACCGGTACCTGCCCCATGCAGCACATTTCAAACGTATTGCACGAACACAAGCAGGAGACCACCAAGGCACGCACTTCTGAGAATGCCTGCCTGAGGTTTGGGGTATAGAATGAGAAGCTGCGGTATAAACTGACGTCGAGAAGATGTGTAGGAGCTCATCAATGGAGGATGAAGAAGGAACCTCACTAAAAGCAGTGAGGTGTGAGTAAAGATCCCAATTTGCCGATCAAATTGCCAGCGAGGGCTACGGAAAGGTGGTGAATAGGAAGGAGAAGTAAGAATGATCGGAAAATGATAGCTGTCATTTAAGTCTGATAGAACAGACCAGGTGAAGTCTAGTGCAGTGGAGGAAGAGCAGACTGATAGATCGATGCAAGAGAGAGTATGAGTACGAGGATCAAAATGGGTGGGAGTACCCGTATTTAAAACATGGAGGGGGTGAGAGGCGAGAAAAGCCTCCAACTGGATGCCACGTGAGTCACAATGAGAACCCCCCACGAGGAAATGGTGGGCATTAAAATCACCAAGTAACAGAAGTGGTGGCGGTAAGGATGAAACAAGAAAGGCAAAGTCTGGGATAGAAAATGCCCGAGAAGGAGAGAGAAATAAAGAACATATTGTAAACCACTTATTCAAGTGGATACGGGCTGCAGTGTAATGCAGCGAGGTATGGACAAATAGTTGACAGTACGGAATATCATTGCGTAGAAGAAGGGCACTTTCATTAAAGGTCCCACCTGAGAAAGGATCCGAAGAATACAATAAATTATAGCCCGAGATAGGTTGGAAAACAGCCGAGTGTAATTTTGGTTCTTGTAAGCAAGCACCAACAGGGGAAAACCTGGAAAGCAACATCTGAAGCTCACCCCGATTATCCCTGAGGCCGCGGATATTCCACTGTAAATAGGCCATGATTGGCGATGAAGAAAATACCAGGAATCCGTAGGTAAAGGCACCTACGGACTAGAGGGGTTAGAAAAGTCAACGTGTGGTGGCATTGGAAGACGTTCAAGTAGCAAAGGAACGGAGCGTTGCGAAGAATGGGGTTGTGAAGATGGAGGAGAGGGAAGAGAAGGAACAGGAAGTGAATCAGTGTCCATTGAAGGTTTAGTCTCTGCAATATATTCTGAAATGGCTTCAAGTGTTTCTGAATTCAAAGATGTATGGGAGACCATATTGGAGATAGAAGGAGGAGGGTGAGTAAAGATTGGGACAGTAATGGACTGTACCAAAGTAGAGGGGGAGGGAAGAGTGTAAGGGGCTGGAGATGAAGTGTGGGGGGGGACAGAAGAGGCAGAAACCTGGGAGGTGGCAGAAGAGGGAGAAACTTGGGAGGGGATGGGGATGGAAGGCATAGTATGAGGAGGAGGGTGAATCTCCACACTTGTAATAGAGCCAGAGAGAGGGGAAGAACTAGGTACAGAGACTGGAAAGGTAAAGTGTGGAGGTGGAAGAAGGGAAGGAAGGGGCAAAGAAGATTTGAGCAATGTGAATTTTTTGGACTTCTGAGTAGAGGGGCGATTGGTATTAGGTGTCGTACGAGGTCTTGTCGATACTGGGGCTTGTGAGGAAGGACGCGAAGATGTGAGAACAGACTGAGTTGTAGTCGAGATGTCAGAGCCAAGGACAGCAAAAGGATTAGATGCCGTAGTGGCTATGGGAGGGGTAATAACAGAGGACGCTGCAGAAGATGGGACCCCAGAAGTGGGGGGATGTTTGGAAACACGAGAATAAGAAACACGGGGTAGTCTCCCTTGGAGGCGGAGATGAGTAACTGCCATAGCATAAGGGAGACCTTCTGCCTCTTTGAGGCAACGGATTTCACGTTCATTTAAGTAGACCTGGCAACGGCGGGAGTACGAAGGGTGAGCTTCATTACAATTAAGGCAAGATGGAGGTTGACTGCAAGATGTATTAGAATGGTCGTCGGCACCACAGACTGGGCATTCGGCCATAGATCTGCAATATTTTGCTGGGTGACCAAAACGCCAGCAATTTCTACATTGTTGCGGTGTAGGTATCACCTTTCGAACTTGTAACCGATGTCCCGCGACATATACAGAGGACGGGAGTTCTCGGCTGTCAAAAGTTAAACGAGCCACATTGCAAGGGTAACGTCTCCGCCCCCGGGCAGGAAGGATATAAGTGTCTACTTTGAGGATTGGGAGATCCTGGAGTTCCAGCTGTTCAAAAATGTCATTGCCACATGACTGGAAATTCTGTTGGACTATGGTATGGGGCAGAATGACAGTACCACTACAAGAATTGAGAGAAAGATGTTTTTCAATAGTGATAGGAGTAGTATCGATATTCGAAAGGAGAGAAAGATCATGAGCTTGGGTAGCATTCTGGACAGTGACGATGCGCATACTGCTCTTGAGAGCATGAAATGAAATATCTCTACCAACATGACGCAGGAGGGCTTTGCCAATACTATGGTCAGAAAGGTAGGCAGAAGAAGAAGTCGGTCTTAAAGTAAAGAATTTAGTCCATTGTGTGGTCCGAAACTGAGCGTGGAGAGGGAGTGCTTGACGTGTCGGTCTTTTCCGAGTAGAATGGGAAGGTAACGAAGGAGCATCATCAGGAGATTGACGTTGGCGTTTAGGAGTAGGACCGGAGTTGGTCCGGCGTGAAATGGGCGGGCGATTCGAAAATTGCCGTACCGTAGAGGGAGAAGCGGGAAGCATAGTCAAAGGAGAGCGGAGTTCAGACAAATCGAAGGAATCAGTCGAAGCCCCGGTACCTGAAGCGGGTGAGGAAACAGCACCAGCAAGAGGTACAGGGGCATCAGGAGTGTCCGAAGAGTGGTCTAAACACAAGGCAGGGTCAGAATGGGGTGCGGTATCAAGAAGGGGCCCGGGGGTAGTGGGTTCATGGACTAGGGCTGCCATGGTTAGGTTACTCCTTTGCTTTTTGTTTTTAAGAAAAAAAAAAGAAAGAAGAAAATAAAATAAAAATAAAAATAAAAAAAGAATAAAAAAAGGGGGGAGCGGGGAGGAATAGTTCCCAGGAGGAATGAAAGGGCCGGAAATCTCCCTCCACGCCCAAGAGGACCTCAGCACCGCTAGTAGCGCAGATGCAGCATGGAACCCGTGCCATACCCTACCCTTCATGCCAGTAAACCAGCAATCCGGGATAGCAACCTCACATCTGCTGAGCTACCTCGGTGGACAAAAGAGAGGGCGGCCGAATATCCGCCACAAAGCATACCTCCTTCGGCCACCACCCCCGGAATCCGAAAGGTGGCTTCCAGAGATACACCCGTCGCCCGAAAGACACCCAAAGCTACTCCGGGATACCAGAGAGGGATCGGGACATCCCCAGGCAATCCAGATTCCACGGCAAACTACGCCACCGCCAAGAACCTCAACGGAATGGGATGGACCCCGGTGTCCTTTCCCCTACCTAGGAACTAGCGCGCCTGTGGGAGAAATCCCAAAGGCCAAAAAGAGGAAGGGCAAAAGGGAGGGGTGGGGAGGAGGAGGAGGAATGGAAAAAGGGGAGGATGGGATAGGGGAGGGAAGAATGGGGGGTAATTAGGTTCGGTCTGAGGAAGAAGACTGACAGTGCTAATTCCTCAGACCAAGAGCCTCTTCACCATGCCAAGGAGCCCCCTTGAAGAGGATCATAATAATAATAATTCTACATCGGTGTGTACAAAGGTAAGCATGCACACCAGTGTCACTCTCTTCACTAAATGTTACTGTGCTTGCACTTCAACAGCACATCAAATTATAAAAAAAAACTTGTATTTACTCATAACATACTCACCCAAGCTTGTTGAATGTCTAAGTTCCTAACACTCAAAACTTACCATACCCCTCTCCCTCTAAACCTTCCAGGGATGACTTCTACCCCTCTTTCCCTCCACTCTAAATTTTGATCCTTCCTCTCTAAATGTCCTAATACATTCGTGGGAAGCAGTAAACCGATACGGATCATATAGCACGAGGAAATGGAAGGCATTCGGGCTTGATTCAAGGAAATGGAGCATTGGTCCAGTTCCTTAGGTCAAAGTGTCTCTCACCAGCATCAAGGAACCTTCCTTGAGGGGTCTAAATATCAAACCACCTCTAAATAATAGTTGTGGTAACCCCATACCTGCTAATCTCCAGGGTTTCGAACTTATTATTATTTTTTTTTATTATCACACTGGCCGATTCCCACCAAGGCAGGGTGGCCCGAAAAAGAAAAACTTTCACCATCATTCACTCCATCACTGTCTTGCCAGAAGGGTGCTTTACACTACAGTTTTTAAACTGCAACATTAACACCCCTCCTTCAGAGTGCAGGCACTGTACTTCCCATCTCCAGGCCTCAAGTCCGGCCTGCCGGTTTCCCTGAATCCCTTCATAAATGTTACTTTGCTCACACTCCAACAGCACGTCAAGTATTAAAAACCATTTGTCTCCATTCACTCCTATCAAACACGCTCACGCATGCCTGCTGGAAGTCCAAGCCCCTCGCACACAAAACCTCCTTTACCCCCTCCCTCCAACCTTTCCTAGGCCGACCCCTACCCCGCCTTCCTTCCACTACAGACTGATACACTCTTGAAGTCATTCTGTTTCGCTCCATTCTCTCTACATGTCCGAACCACCTCAACAACCCTTCCTCAGCCCTCTGGACAACAGTTTTGGTAATCCCGCACCTCCTCCTAACTTCCAAACTACGAATTCTCTGCATTATATTCACACCACACATTGCCCTCAGACATGACATCTCCACTGCCTCCAGCCTTCTCCTCGCTGCAACATTCATCACCCACGCTTCACACCCATATAAGAGCGTTGGTAAAACTACTCTCATACATTCCCCTCTTTGCCTCCAAGGACAAAGTTCTTTGTCTCCACAGAGTCCTAAGTGCACCACTCACTCTTTTTCCCTCATCAATTCTATGATTCACCTCATCTTTCATAGACCCATCCGCTGACACGTCCACTCCCAAATATCTGAATACGTTCACCTCCTCCATACTCTCTCCCTCCAATCTGATATCCAATCTTTCATCACCTAATCTTTTTGTTATCCTCATAACCTTACTCTTTCCTGTATTCACCTTTAATTTTCGAACTGTCTGCACAATATTCACACCATACACTGCCGTCAAACATGGCATCTCCACTGCCTTCAGCCTCCTCCTTGCTGTAACATTTAGGACCCATGCTTTACAACAATAGCAGTTGGTACCACCAAACTTATAGTAGTACCAACACTCTTATATGGATGTGAAGCTTGGGTGGTAAATGCAGCAGCGAGGAGACGGTTGGAGGCAGTGGAGATGTCCTGTCTAAGGGCAATGTGTGGTGTAAATATTATGCAGAAAATTCGGAGTGTGGAAATTAGGAGAAGGTGTGGAGTTAATAAAAGCATTAGTCAGAGGGCAGAAGAGGGGTTGTTGAGGTGGTTTGGTCATTTAGAGAGAATGGATCAAAGTAGAATGACATGGAAAGCATATAAATCTATAGGGGAAGGAAAGAGGGGTAGGGGTCGTCCTCGAAAGGGTTGGAAAGAGGGGGTAAAGGAGGTTTTGTGGGTGAGGGGCTTGGACTTCCAGCAAGCGTGCATGAGCGTGTTAGATAGGAGTGAATGGAGACGAATGATACTTGGGACCTGACGATCTGTTGGAGTGTGAGCAGGGTAATATTTAGTGAAGGGATTCAGGGACACCGGTTATTTTCATATAGTCGGACTTGAGTCCTGGAAATGGGAAGTACAATGCCTGCACTTTAAAGGAGGGGTTTGGGATATTGGCAGTTTGGAGGGATATGTTGTGTATCTCTATACGTATATGCTTCTAAACTGTTGTATTTCTGAGCACCTCTGCAAAAGCAGTGATAATGTGTGAGTGTGGTGAAAGTGTTGAATGATGATGAAAGTATTTTCTTTTTGGGGATTTTCTTTCTTTTTTTTTTTGGGTCACCCTGCCTCGGTGGGAGACGGCCGACTTGTTGAAAAAAAAAAAAAAAAACCACCAAACTTTGCTACATTTCCCTTTTTGCCTCCGTGGATAATGTTCTTCATCTCCACAGATGTCTCGAAGCACTGCCCACCCCATTGTCTTATTAAATAGTAGTATTAAATATTTTTATCACATTTTTTAATGAATCAGTTTACTGGTAATCTTTCTCTAAAATTTTTTTTATTTTTTTTAACACATCAGCCAGTTCCCAAGGCAGGGTGACAAAAAAAAAAAAAAACTTCCATCATCATTCAACACTTTCACCATCACTCATACATAATCATTGTCTTGACAGAGGTGCTCAGATATGACAGTTTAGATGTCTCTCCAAACTGCCAATATCCCAAACCCCTCCTTCCAAGTGCAGGCATTGTACTTCCCATTTCCAGGACTCAAGCCCGGCTAACTGGTTTCCCTGAATCTCTTCACGAAATATTACCTTGCTCACACTCCAACAGCTCATCAGGTCCCAAAAACCATTCATCTCCATTCACTCCTATCTAACACGCTCACACACGCTTGCTGGAAGTTCAAGCCCCTCACCCACAAAACCTCCTTTACCCCCTCCCTCCAACCTTTTCAAGGACCCATACCCCACCTTCCTTTCCCTACAGATTTATATGCTCTAAGTCATTCTACTTTGTTCCATTCTCTTTAAATGACCAAACCACCTCAACAACTCCTCTTCAGCCCTCTGACTAATACTTTTAGTAACTCAACACCTCATAATTTCCACACTGTGAATTCTCTGCATAATATTTACACCATATATTGCCCTTAGACAGGACATCTCCACTGCCTCCTCACTGCAGCATTTACAACCCATGCTTCACACCTATATAAGTGTGTTGGTACCACATTCCCTTTGCCTCCATGGATAATGTTCTATGTCTCCACAGATACCTCAACGCACCACTCACTTTTTTTCCTTCATCAATTCTATGGTTAACCTTATCCTTCATAAACCCATCCACTGACAATTCAACTCCCAAATATCTGAACACAGTCACTTCTTCCATACTCCTTCCCTCCAGTGTGATATCCAATTTTTCTTTATCTAAATCATTTGATACCCTCATCACCTTACTCTATGTTCACTTTCAACTTTCTACCTTTACACACCCTGTATATAAAAAATTAGGAGCAAAATCAGTGAACTTTAGTTTTTACAAGCCAGTTTAATGTCAATGCTTCCTTAACAGTCTTTGCATTAAATGTTTGATAAAATAAATCCAGTACCTGTATCTAAAATAAACTATAAAGCTCTAAATGTACAATTACAGGTTCCTATAGGTTATGAAAATAAACACTACACAAGACGTTATATGAATTGTGTTATTGTACAGTAATTTACATCAAACATTCAATAATCCATTTTTCAGTTCTTCTGAAGATTGACTGATGTCTCTTAGTGCATCCAAAATTAATTCTTCCTTTTCTGCCTTCTTTCTTTTGTATTCCAATTTCTTTGCTGCTCTTTCTGCCATATACAGAATATGTTGTTCCATTTTATCTAATCGCTTTTTTCCCATCTGAAGGTTATATTCCAAGAAGACTTTTGTTATATCAGAAGTGCCTTTGAAGGGCTTTTCATCCATCAGTGTAGCTGGTGCTGTGGCCTGAGTTGCAAAAACTGTATCCCCTTCATGGTGTAGAATGGTAACAGGTGCTGTAGACTGCTGTCCAATTTCAGGCTGAGTGGCAAGAGGAGCTGGAGGTGCTGGACGGACTACCCGAACAGGAGGATTATCATCTGCAGATTTCTTGAGGGTAGATGTTTTTTTTGTCGTCACCAACTTACTCATTTTTGGGCGACTCACATCATCAGCATTAGGTTTTGGAGCTAGTGGTTCAGACGACTCGGAAAGAGGCACAGCAAGAACATTTGTACCCAAGAGATCATCCAGCACCTATATATAAAGTAAAATGATAATGAATTAAATAATGCAGTATTATAGTACTGTGTTATTAATTTTAGTTGCTTAATGCAGTAATTGCTTTCAAACCTAAGGTGCATATTTGTTACATTTATATTAAGTTTATTAGTAAAGTACCACTTTCAATTACCAATTAAAGAAAAAAAAACTAGGACCATACCCCAACTTAACCCCTTCAGGGTCCAAGGCCCAAATCTGAAGTGGTGCCCCAGTGTCCAAGAATTTTCCCAAAAAAAAATTTGTTATTTTTTCTTATGAAATGGTAGAGAATCTTTTTGTGAAGGTAATAAAACAAAAAGTATGAAATTTGATGGAAAATTGACGAAATTATGCTCTCGCGAATTTTGATGTGTCAGCGATATTTACGAATTGGCGATTTTGCCGACTTTGACTCCCATTTTAGGCCAATTACATTATTCCAGTCAACCAAATTCTTAGCTATTTCACTAGTATTACTTCTATTCTATCAATTGAGCACAAGAAATCGCCAAGTCAACTGTTTCAACTACAAAATAAAGTGATCGGAAATTGGTAATTTGGCCAATTTAACAAAGTTCAAAATATTCCAATTTCAAAATAGGGTCCAGAATAAACAATGTAGGTATTCCTGGAACTAAACTAACATTTCCTCTGTTCATTAGTTACGTTTTGAGGCTTTACAAATAAATTCCATTTTGATTTTTTATTCACATAATGAATTTTTATTCACACCAAAAAAATAGAAGATTTGCTGTTATGCAATACTGTAATAATTGTATAACTATCATCACCATATTTGTGAATGCATATTAGACCCACCAGCTGGCGTGTATTAGACGTGTGAGGTCGTTAGTTTACTCTTGAATATCGGCAAAAATTTAACATTTCTGCTACTTTGAGCTCAGTTTCAAGCCATTTCCAGTGCTAAAACCAATCAAAATCATCTCTATTTCTGTAATATGTCTTCCATTCTATCAAATGAGACCAAGAAATCACAAATACAACTATAAAAAAACATACCAAAAAACACTGCAAAGTCGCCGTTTTAATCGAAAAATCACGATTTCAGTTTTTTTTCCTCTCATTATACACAGTGTGCTGCAGGATCTGTTTTATGTGGTGCACACATACCACATAGATGTATTCTCTCATATCTAGGCCCAAATGTACCACTCACAGTTTATCAGAGTGAGCTGAGCTCATGACGTAGATCTACGGGACGGACCCTGAAAGGGTTAAAAACTGCCTCCCACTCATCAATGGCTAAACCCAGTGCCCAACTTCTTTCCCCTGACTGAACATAAGAAAGAAGGAACACTGCAACAGGCCTACTGACCCATGCGGAGCAGGTCCATGTCCCCCCCCGGATTAGCCCAATGACCCACCCCCCGGATTATCCCAATGACCCACCCAGTCTGGTCATCCCCACTCAAGGATGGAGCACTGTACCAGACCCAGCAGCACAAGCTAGTCAGGTCCAACTCACACCCACCCACACCCACTCATGTATTTATCTAACCTATTTTTAACCTCTTCAGGGTCCAAGGCCATAATCTGAAGTTGGTGCTCCAGTGTCCAAGAAATTTTGAAAAAAAAAAAAAAAAAAATTTTTCTTACAGAATTAAAGAGCATATTTTTGTGAAGGTAATAAGACAAAAAAAAAAATTCTGATCAGTACTTACCGAGATACAGTGCCAAGAAGTTTGTCCAAAATGATGTGGTGGCGGCAACATTGATGAATTCCACATCAGCGCATTACTTTATTTAGCGGTTTTTGTAGTTTTTTCTTTTCTTTCCCAATTTTTTTCTTTTTCCTACTAACATTTGGGGCCTGAGAGACCAATACTGTATATAATGTATATATATAAACTCATTGTATTGAACACAATAACTGCACTAAAGTTATCATATTATTGTTTACCACTGTTGTTTATTACAATAAACATGCACAAATCTTGTATAATACTAATGTTCTATCATATATTTACATATTTACAATCACTGGACATGGTTTTAGAACTGCTGGAGCTTGTGGAACTCCTTGAAACAAGGCACCATGCACAGAGGCACCTTACATTCCTCACACATAAACCGAGTGTCTTTGCGTCTTTGTTGCCGTCGTTTTGTTTGTGCACAGACGATGCATCTCTTCTGAGCAAATTTCTTCTGAGTTGAAGGAAGCTGTATTATGAAATGATCACCTTCCCTCCTCAAACGCTTGGGTATATCCTGAGTAATTCGAGGACCTTGTTGTATAGCAGGTGTTCTTACCTGGTACTTCATTATGAGTTGTCTGACAACAGACAAACAAAATTCACCATACGGTGGTCTGTTGCCAGTCTTTATTTGGTACATATTATATGCATTGAGCATTGAAATGTCCATGAAATGGAAGAAAAGTTTCATGTACCACTTGTAACTCTTACGAACACAATCAACAAAACCAATCTGCATGTCACAATTGTCAACCAAGCGCATGTTTTGTGTATAATCAATCACTGTCACTGGTTTTCGAATACGTTCATTAGTCACTCGATCAACTTTGCCACTGTCTTGCATTTCATTACGGTGAATGGCTGTCAACAATGTGACATCTCGTTTGTCATACCACCATAATGCCATGATGTCATTGGCAGTAAACACCTGCACGTCATCACCACGAGCACCTGCGTTGAGCCTGGGCATATGTTTATGATTAGAATGCACTGTGCCACACATATCTGTCTTGTTCACTCGCATGAAATCACTGAGTAATGGGCTTGTGTACCAGTTATCGGTATATAATGTATGCCCCTTACCAAGATAAGGTGCCATCATGTTTCTCACTACGTCACCTGAGATACCCAATAACATCTTGGTATCTTTCAATGTTTTACTTCCCGTGTATACAACAATATCCAACACCAGGCCACTGTCACAGTCACAGAGTACAAACAGTTTTATACCAAAGCATTTCCTCTTGCTTGGTATATACTGCTTGAATGACAGTCTACCTTTGAACAAAATCAAAGACTCGTCAATTACAAGATTCTTGAATGGATAAAAGTATATGCTGAACTTTTGTTTGAGATACATAAAATCATTTCTAATCTTGTATAACCTGTCACTTCTGTCAGGCCTGGTTTTGTCAGAGAAGTTATAAGCTTTGTATAACTACAACTTCTTCTTAACAGCAACAATTCCTGTAGTATTATGAGGCGCAATCTAAGAGGAAACAGCACCAAGGCCAGCAAGAAAACACCGAAAAATCAACTATTCAACAAGTGTAGTCAGGAGGACGCCGGCCCAGCAACCACCCCACTCACCACAACTCAAGGCGACACCACAACAATAACAACAAACATGGCTGCCGCCAGCCCATCCTCCCCTCTCTTCCCCGGATTCAACCTACCAAGTAGTCTCTCAGGTATGACCAACGATCCAGATACCCTAAAGACATGCATCTCCAACTTAGTTATTGAAAATATGAATCTTCGAGAGACGCTAACAAAACAAGACACCAGGATGACACAACTCGAAAACAAAATCCTCAGTCTTGAACAAAAGTTATCAACACCTGGAATGACTAACTGTGACAAGACCATCCAAACAGTCATAGATAGCCATACCCAACAAATAATATCTCTTAATACAAAGGTTGAAGAAGCAGTAAAACAATGGAAGAACAACTTAGATAACCAGTTCAGTGACTACTTTGCTCTCCAAGAAGATAAAACTGAGCAAGATAAACTATCGGACGCAGTAATAGTTAACAGTCCACTTTTTCCCAGTGATATGAACCAAACAAACAGTAAAGAAATTACTCTGCAGATCATAAAGGACCAAACTAGTGTTATTGTACCAGAGTCTGAAATAAAAGAAGCCAGGTTACTAGGATCCCATGGTAGAAAAAGTGTTATGCTTAGATTCCACTCACATGATAGGAAAAAAGACTTAATTATTGCATCTATTAAAGTAAAGAAAGAGGTATACATAAACGAGTGTCTTACCAAAAAACGTCAGAACCTCCTGTATAGAGTCAGAAAACTTAAGCGAGAGAATAATGACACAATACACCAATGCTTCACACGGGATGGGAAAATTCTAGTTAGGAAAACAAATGTAGGTCAACTGTACACAATCACGAACGAGAATGATCTATCACGATTTCTCAGGGATACTAATCTTACAGAGAATAACTAAACAATGTCCAACTTAAAAGCCTACGTAGTGTAGTGTATGTTTTGCTCCATTATTGTTCAAATTTCATTGTACAATCTCTTAGTAATTAAATATTCAACTACCTCATTTTGTAATTTTACTAGTAAGCATAAATCACCTTATGTGATTTTCTTATTTACTTTTGTTCGCTTGAACACTAGCTGAATTGATACTTTCTCTGTCCATATTACTACCTCTTTTTTTTAAATACTATCAATTGATATTACTTACTAAAATTAATAAATATCATTTTTACTAAAATTTCTATTTACTCTTAACATTTTTGACATTTAATAACCATTACTTGTCTAATTACCTTTACCTGTTTTAATACCACATTTACTATCCTAGATTACTCTTAATTACCTTGTACTGCCATATAACCTCAAGTATAACTACCAGTGCAATATTGAATGAAATAAACATTACTTTTTCACTTTTTTGTAATCATTATTACTTACTAAAATTTTTATTAAACACCATATTTACTACCAGTCAATTTTACTTTTGTACATTAAACATTATTTTATACTTCCCATAACATTTTGTTGCCAAATTTTCAAGTTTTTATATTCAACCCCAACCTTTGTATTATCCTTTGTACCTGTGTACCTGGGTACCTGTCTACCATCTTACTATCATATTATAACCAAGACATTACCATTGTGATTTTTTACTATTATTCTTTTGGTACTTTAATTGTGAATTTTATTTTGTCAATTTAAATCTATAGTTATAATCTTGATCTTGTCAACAACCTATACTAGACTCTAGTGCAATTGCAAGTACCATTTCAAATTGTATTTTTATATTATAAGTTTATATTATAATTCCTACCATCTGTCCATTTAACTTTTCTTACCATTACTTAATTTTAGTCCCTTATATATTTTCTCCTTTATTTTAGCTTTATATAACTATCCTAGTTTATATATCCACAACTGTTAAAATAATCAAGGTGCTATTCTCAGGTGCTAAAGTAGAATAAGCTCACATTTTTGCCATTATATTCCAAAGCTCATTTATTTGATTACCACTTTGTTGTTCACCACAACCTATATTAGTCCCTTTTTATTATAATTTTAAACTATAATTCTAACTTTAAAAAATTACCTTTATAGTACTACCTACTATCATATTCCCAAGCACTATTATATGATCATCACTTTATTTGTATTAGTCCCTTAGCTCATTATTTTACGTTTGTTAAATAATTCAGGTGCTCTTTTTTAGCTTAAGACTATTTACTTTGTTTTATACTTAATTCTAACTATAGATTCACTACAAATCTTATGATTACAAGCATTGATCCTGATACAAACCTCTTATTTAATGACTTAAATGAATCAAACAGTTACTGTAATTACTACACTGCAGAACAATCAAAGGCACTTCTCAGTGCCAACAACAACATAACTATCTTTAACTACAATATCAGATCTTTAAGCAAGCATTACGATGACCTCATAGCATTACTAAATTCCTTACATGCCAATATGTCCATCATTACACTAACTGAAACCTGGCTAAAGCCTGATAGTACAGATGTCTATGCCATTCCTGGTTACACAGCCATACACAACTGTAGGCCAGACCAACAAGGGGGTGGCACAGCCATATACTACTCAGACCAACTAGAATGTATCACTAATACTTGCACAAGGGATGAACATGGGGAATATATAATAGCTAAATTCAAATCCAAATACCTACAAAAACCTCTCACATTGATAAACATCTACAGAGTTCCACAGTCAAACATTAGCCAATTTAGTCAAAATCTAGGAAGTATGATAACTGATGCACGCATGAACAAAGATCACTTACTACTCTCAGGTGACTTCAATATAAATCTCCTGCAAGACCAGGACCCACACGTTACTGAATTCACAAACACAATGAGTAACTGTATGTTACTACCAGCAGTAACAAAACCTACAAGAGTTACAGAGACTAGTGTTTCCCTACTTGACCACATCTGGACCAACACCATATCCCCTTTAAAATCAGGCATAATTACAGATAATACCACAGACCACTACCCTACTTTCCTCATAACAACTCTTGGTAAACTACCCCAAGACACTACTAAAGTCACCTTCAGACTTCACAATGAGGCAGCCATTAATAACTTCACAACAGCATTAGCAAACATTGATTGGCACACTGAGCTAGAAATCTATACAGATATTGACATATGACAGGGTGGATAGGGGGGCAATGTGGCAGATGTTGCAAGTGTATGGTGTAGGAGGTAGGTTACTGAAAGCAGTGAAGAGTTTTTACGAGGATAGTGAGGCTCAAGTTAGAGTATGTAGGAAAGAGGGGAATTTTTTCCCAGTAAAAGTAGGCCTTAGACAAGGATGTGTGATGTCACCGTGGTTGTTTAATATATTTATAGATGGGGTTGTAAGAGAAGTAAATGCGAGGGTCTTGGCAAGAGGCGTGGAGTTAAAAGATAAAGAATCACACACAAAGTGGGAGTTGTCACAGCTGCTCTTTGCTGATGACACTGTGCTCTTGGGAGATTCTGAAGAGAAGTTGCAGAGATTGGTGGATGAATTTGGTAGGGTGTGCAAAAGAAGAAAATTAAAGGTGAATACAGGAAAGAGTAAGGTTATGAGGATAACAAAAAGATTAGGTGATGAAAGATTGAATATCAGATTGGAGGGAGAGAGTATGGAGGAGGTGAACGTATTCAGATATTTGGGAGTGGACGTGTCAGCGGATGGGTCTATGAAAGATGAGGTGAATCATAGAATTGATGAGGGAAAAAGAGTGAGTGGTGCACTTAGGAGTCTGTGGAGACAAAGAACTTTGTCCTTGGAGGCAAAGAGGGGAATGTATGAGAGTATAGTTTTACCAACGCTCTTATATGGGTGTGAAGCGTGGGTGATGAATGTTGCAGCGAGGAGAAGGCTGGAGGCAGTGGAGATGTCATGTCTGAGGGCAATGTGTGGTGTGAATATAATGCAGAGAATTCGTAGTTTGGAAGTTAGGAGGAGGTGCGGGATTACCAAAACTGTTGTCCAGAGGGCTGAGGAAGGGTTGTTGAGGTGGTTCGGACATGTAGAGAGAATGGAGCGAAACAGAATGACTTCAAGAGTGTATCAGTCTGTAGTGGAAGGAAGGCGGGGTAGGGGTCGGCCTAGGAAGGGTTGGAGGGAGGGGGTAAAGGAGGTTTTGTGTGCGAGGGGCTTGGACTTCCAGCAGGCATGCGTGAGCGTGTTTGATAGGAGTGAATGGAGACAAATGGTTTTTAATACTTGACGTGCTGTTGGAGTGTGAGCAAAGTAACATTTATGAAGGGATTCAGGGAAACCGGCAGGCCAGACTTGAGTCCTGGAGATGGGAAGTACAGTGCCTGCACTCTGAAGGAGGGGTGTTAATGTTGCAGTTTAAAAACTGTAGTGTAAAGCACCCTTCTGGCAAGACAGTGATGGAGTGAATGATGGTGAAAGTTTTTCTTTTTCGGGCCACCCTGCCTTGGTGGGAATCGGCCGGTGTGATAATAAATAAATAAATAAATTAATAATTTTCTAAAAAAGACCCAATACCTCTATAACAAGCACTGCCCTAAAAAAACTAAACAGATGACAGCAAAGAGACTGAACAGTCCCTGGCTAACACCCAGCATTCTCAAATCCATAAATACAAAACACCAATATGAAAAACAGTACAGAATGGGTCACATAACCAGAGACCAAACAAAACGTTACTCGTCAATCCTAACCAGCCTGATAAGAAGGGCAAAAAAATTGTATTATGAGAACAGATTATCCAACTTACGAGGTGATATAAAAAAGACCTGGAAAACCCTATCAGAAATTCTGGGAACAAAAAAGATATCACGAAATAGCGAAATAAAATTAGCAAAATCAGATGAACCCCAACTCCCACCAACAGAAACAGCAAACAGACTCAATGATTTCTTCTCCACTATAGGACAAAACCTTGCCAATAAAATCCCAAGCTCAGATACCCCACCAAATGACTACCTCACCGGCAACTACCCGAACACACTGTTCCTAGCTCCGACTAACCCATACGAAGTCTCCCTTATTATCAATGCACTAAAAAACAAGGCAGGAGATTTAAGTACCTTACCACCCTTTATATACAAAAAAGTGTCACAAGTGCTATCTCCAATCATTGCAACACTCTTTAACAAATCCATTGAATCCTCCACCTTCCCTACAGTACTCAAAATAGCAAGGGTCACCCCGATCCACAAAGGAGGAGACCAAACAGAGTTGAATAACTATAGGCCAATATCCAACTTACACCCTCTCTCAAAAATCTTCGAAAAATTAATTCATAAACGAATCTACTCCTACCTTATCTCCCAAAACATACTCAACCCCTGCCAATTTGGATTCAGGCCTAATAAAAATACTAATGATGCTATTATACACATGCTAGAACATATATACACTGCAATAGAGAAAAAAGAAGTCCCACTGGGGATCTTCATTGACTTACGTAAAGCTTTTGATACAGTTGACCATGACTTGCTCCACGTAAAATTGTCACACTATGGTATAAGAGGGCACTCCCTCAACTACCTCAAGTCATACCTCAGCAACAGAAGCCAATATGTGTACGCAAATGGGGCAAACTCTTCTGCGCAACCAATTACAGTTGGTGTCCCACAGGGAAGTGTCCTTGGCCCTCTTCTCTTTCTCCTATACATAAATGACCTTCCAAATGCTTCGCAATTACTCAAACCCACACTATTTGCAGATGACACTACATACGTCTTCTCTCACCCGAGCCCAGTCACACTAGCCAATACTGTAAATACCGAATTACAGAAAATATCTACCTGGATGAGGACTAACAAACTTACACTAAACATTGACAAAACCTACTTCATTCAGTTTGGTAACAGAGCTACAGATGTACCTCTTAACATAATGATAAACGGATCACCTATCACAAAGCTAACAGAGGGAAAATTCTTAGGAATCCACCTTGATAATAGACTCAAATTTCATACACATATACAACAAATTTCTAAGAAAATTTCCAAGACTGTAGGCATACTATCGAAGATACGGTACTATGTTCCACAGTCAGCCCTCCTGGCCCTATATCACTCTCTTATTTACCCCTATCTCACCTATGGAATTTGTGCATGGGGCTCAACAACAATTAACCATCTCAGACCACTAATTACCCAACAAAAGGCTGCAGTTAGAATGATAACAAATTCTCACTACAGGCAGCACACTCCACCAATATTCAATACACTAAACCTACTCACCATACAAAACATCTATACTTATTACTGCACCTATTACATACATAGAACACTTAACTCTGATATTAACCCTCCCCTCAAACATCTCCTTGCCAACCTCAACAGAACACATGACCATAACACAAGGCACAGATCACTCTTTGATGTTCCTCGTGTTCATCTCACACTATGCAAAAACTCAATGCACATAAAAGGCCCTAAAATCTGGAATTCATTACCTGTAAATATAAAAGAAACACAACCTGTTTATAAATTCAAGTCTCTACTCAAAGATCACTTACTCACCCAAAACCAAATAAATACTGAATAACTGAACCTTATAAATTGTATATCTTAAATGTTTCTCACAATTATATCACATAAATGTTAAACCTAAAACCGAATCTAACTTTATTATTTTTTAAATACACTACCTAACAGAATCCTTCATATGACCTGTCTTTGTAATACTCACTTGTGCTTTATAGTAATCTGTTTACATTAATGTTTTATCACTGACTTCATCATTGCTTAGTTAATCTTAAGTTAATTTTAAGCCAGCCCGTAATGCTATGCATAGTATAAGTGGCTTTGGCATACTGCTCTTATCTGTATTTTTTTTTGTACCTCTGTATGTGTGCACAAATTTATAATAAATAAATAAATAAATAAATAAATAAATAAGATAAACCTGTTCACTGGGATGATTTCAATGAAGACCGGGGTAGAAATTAGCCGATTTGTGGACCAGTATGCTTTTATATTATGCTTATAGACATGAGGCATAAGCATTATTGTTGCAAAAAGCAAATACATTTCTGCAAGTCGTCTCTTTCCACCTGTGTAGTCTTGACTGTGGTGATATGATCGTATTTGCCATGGTGTACTCAAAATACTTATTACTTTTCCTGACAATAGTTTCCATCAATGGCTGGTCAAAGAATAATTCAAAGAATTCCAGTTCATTGGCCGTGGTTCCAAGGGGACAAGTAGGTAGAATTCCACTTTGAGAGTCATCAAAGTGGTGGGGCTTGGGAACAAAATTGGGACTTTGCTTCCAATCCCAGATACGGTTTGCTGGTGGATACTGGACATCATAGGCTGGTTGTGCGGGTGGTTGTGGTTGTGGTGGGCTGGTGGCTGATGCTCCACTTTGTCCTTGAACTGAGGAGTCAGCAGCATGGGTCCCAGCCTGGGCTGGCGAGTCATGCATGGCAGTGCCACTACCATCACCACTACCACCATCTACTGATGCCTGTGGTCTATCCATGCCAAGTGTAGCCACATCATCCTCACTATCACTATCTAAACCTGGTGTAGGGCCACGGGATGTACTCCGTCCCCTGGGCACAGCATAGGGTACACTACCCGAGCGCATGTGGCGGCGTACATACCAACGCTTCACTGGTGAATATGATTCCTCACTATCACTCTCGAATGATCGTCAAGCGCAATAAAATCACAATCCACGTCACTATCATCATCATTACTGAAGTCAGAGGCCTGGCCACGCAAAAATATTAGTTTTCTCTTGCGTTGAGGTACAACCGACCGTGAGTCACGAGTGCCCACACCAGAAGTAGAAGGTTGAGGATCGTCAGGGTTTTCTGCACTATTATCAATATCCTGGTCATTCCTTTCGGTCACTAACTAATCAAAGTCATAGAATTCGTCTTCATTTCCACTTCCATCAGTGTCAGAACTATCAGATAGGAAGAGGAGAGTCCCAATTTTCCGGGGAGTGAGAGCTGACTTGTGACGAGGCATGGTGAACAAGGGTAATTGAGCCGGCATTCCCACAATGCTATGCGGGCGCCTAGATTTTTTGTTTATGGCGCACACTCAACACGCAGACCCGTCAAATTTAGCACGAAAGCGCTAAATTTGATGGCGCTAGAATTTTGGCGTAGATCTACGGTTTGGACACTCAACATGAAGCCGTAGATCTACGGGACGGACCCTGAAAGGGTTAAAACTACACAACGTTTTAGCCTCAATAACTGTACTCGGGAGCTTGTTCCACTCATGCACAACTCTATTACCAAACCAGTGCTTTCCTATATCCTTCCTGAATCTGAATTTTTCCAACTTGAAACCATTGCTGCGAGTCCTGTCTTGGCTCGAAATTTTCAGCACACTATTTACAAGGGGGTAAGGCAGCCGGGATTGATGGGATAAAGATAGAAATGTTAAAAGCAGGTGGGGATATAGTTTTGGAGTGGTTGGTGCAATTATTTAATAAATGTATGGAAGAGGGTAAGGTACCTAGGGATTGGCAGAGAGCATGCATAGTTCCTTTGTATAAAGGTAAAGGGGACAAAAGAGAGTGCAAAAATTATAGGGGGATAAGTCTGTTGAGTATACCTGGCAAAGTGTATGGTAGAGTTATTATTGAAAGAATTAAGAGTAAGACGGAGAATAGGATAGCAGATGAACAAGGAGGCTTTAGGAAAGGTAGGGGGTGTGTGGACCAGGTGTTTACAGTGAAACATATAAGTGAACAGTATTTAGATAAGGCTAAAGAGGTCTTTGTGGCATTTATGGACTTGGAAAAGGCGTATGACAGGGTGGATAGGGGGGCAATGTGGCAGATGTTGCAGGTGTATGGTGTAGGAGGTAGGTTACTGAAAGCAGTGAAGAGTTTTTACGAGGATAGTGAGGCTCAAGTTAGAGTATGTAGGAAAGAGGGAAATTATTTCCCAGTAAAAGTAGGCCTTAGGCAAGGATGTGTGATGTCACCGTGGTTGTTTAATATATTTATAGATGGGGTTGTAAGAGAAGTAAATGCGAAGGTCTTGGCAAGAGGCGTGGAGTTAAAAGATAAAGAATCACACAAAGTGGGAGTTGTCACAGTTGCTCTTTGCTGATGACACTGTGCTCTTGGGAGATTCTGAAGAGAAGTTGCAGAGATTGGTGGATGAATTTGGTAGGGTGTGCAAAAGAAGAAAATTGAAAGTGAATACAGGAAAGAGTAAGGTTATGAGGATAACAAAAAGATTAGGTGATGAAAGATTGGATATCAGATTGGAGGGAGAGAGTATGGAGGAGGTGAACGTATTCAGATATTTGGGAGTGGACGTGTCAGCGGATGGGTCTATGAAAGATGAGGTGAATCATAGAATTGATGAGGGAAAAAGAGTGAGTGGTGCACTTAGGAGTCTGTGGAGACAAAGAACTTTGTCCTTGGAGGCAAAGAGGGGAATGTATGAGAGTATAGTTTTACCAACGCTCTTATATGGGTGTGAAGCATGGGTGATGAATGTTGCAGCGAGGAGAAGGCTGGAGGCAGTGGAGATGTCATGTCTGAGAGCAATGTGTGGTGTGAATATAATGCAGAGAATTCGTAGTTTGGAAGTTAGGAGGAGGTGCGGGATTACCAAAACTGTTGTCCAGAGGGCTGAGGAAGGGTTGTTGAGGTGGTTCGGACATGTGGAGAGAATGGAGCGAAACAGAATAACTTCAAGAGTGTATCAGTCTGTAGTGGAAGGAAGGCGGGGTAGGGGTCGGCCTAGGAAAGGTTGGAGGGAGGGGGTAAAGGAGGTTTTGTGTGCGAGGGGCTTGGACTTCCAGCAGGCATGCGTGAGCGTTTGATAGGAGTGAATGGAGACAAATGATTTTTAATACTTGACGTGCTGTTGGAGTGTGAGCAAAGTAACATTTATGAAGGGGTTCAGGGAAACTGGCAGGCTGGACTTGAGTCCTGGAGATGGGAAGTACAGTGCCTGCACTCTGAAGGAGGGGTGTTAATGTTGCAGTTTAAAAACTGTAGTGTAAAGCACCCTTCTGGCAAGACAGTGATGGAGTGAATGATGGTGAAAGTTTTTCTTTTTCGGGCCACCCTGCCTTGGTGGGAATCGGCCAGTGTGATAATAAAAAATAAAAAATATTTACATCCCCTTTATTTATTCCTGTTTTCCATTTATACATCTCGATCATTATTTTTATTATTATTTTTTATTATCACACTGGCCGATTCCAACCAAGGCAGGGTGGCCCGAAAAAGAAAAACTTTCACCATCATTCACTCCATCACTGTCTTGCCAGAAGGGTGCTTTACACTACAGTTTTTAAACTGCAACATTAACACCCCTCCTTCAGAGTGCAGGCACTGTACTTCCCATCTCCAGGACTCAAGTCCGGCCTGCCGGTTTCCCTGAATCCCTTCATAAATGTTACTTTGCTCACACTCCAACAGCACGTCAAGTATTAAAAACCATTTGTCTCCATTCACTCCTATCAAACACGCTCACGCATGCCTGCTAGAAGTCCAAGCCCCTCGCACACAAAACCTCCTTTACCCCCTCCCTCCAACCTTTCCTAGGCCGACCCCTACCCCGCCTTCCTTACACTACAGACTGATACACTCTTGAAGTCATTCTGTTTCGCTCCATTCTCTCTACATGTCCGAACCACCTCAACAACCCTTCCTCAGCCCTCTGGACAACAGTTTTGGTAATCCCGCACCTCCTCCTAACTTCCAAACTACGAATTCTCTGCATTATATTCACACCACACATTGCCCTCAGACATGACATCTCCACTGCCTCCAGCCTTCTCCTCGCTGCAACATTCATCACCCACGCTTCACACCCATATAATAGCGTTGGTAAAACTATACTCTCATACATTCCCCTCTTTGCCTCCAAGGACAAAGTTCTTTGTCTCCACAGACTCCTAAGTGCACCACTCACTCTTTTTCCCTCATCAATTCTATGATTCACCTCATCTTTCATAGACCCATCCGCTGACACGTCCACTCCCAAATATCTGAATATGTTCACCTCCTCCATACTCTCTCCCTCCAATCTGATATCCAATCTTTCATCACCTAATCTTTTTGTTATCCTCATAACCTTACTCTTTCCTGTATTCACCTTTAATTTTCTTCTTTTGCACACCCTACCAAATTCATCCACCAATCTCTGCAACTTCTCTTCAGAATCTCCCAAGAGCACAGTGTCATCAGCAAAGAGCAGCTGTGACAACTCCCACTTTGTGTGTGATTCTTTATCTTTTAACTCCACACCTCTTGCCAAGACCCTCGCATTTACTTCTCTTACAACCCCATCTATAAATATATTAAACAACCACGGTGACATCACACATCCTTGTCTAAGGCCTACTTTTACTGGGAAAAAATCTCGATCATATCCCCCCTAATTCTACGCCTTTCGAGAGTGCAGATTCAGGGCCTTCAGTCTATCCTCATAGGGAAGATTTCTGATACATGGGATCATCTTTGTCATCCTCCTTTGTACGTTTTCCAGAGCATTTATATCCATTCTGTAATACGGTGACCAGAACTGAGCAGCATAGTCTAAATGAGGCCTAACCAAGGATATATAGAGTTGAAGAACAACCTGAGGACTTCTATTATTTATACTTCTAGATATGAAGCCAAGAATTCTGTTAGCGTTATTGCGAACACTAATGCACTGTTGTCTTGGTTTTAGGTTACTGCTAACCAGCAATATTATTCATTTTCACTTTATTTTAACACTATCTCTTTAAGTATCACTCTAAACTGGCTTACACCGACATTCATAAGAAAACTGAAGTAAAGAAGAGAGATTTGGGTGTGGGGAAATCCAATGAGCCTAATTAGAAAAATCATATGGTTCATTTCTGATTTGACTGTCACATGCAAAGTCAAAAGAAAATGGATACTCAAATTGATTTTTAACAGTATCTCTTTAAATACTGCTTTAAACTGATTTATATTGAAAAATATAAGAAAAACTTAACTATGAGAAAACAGATTTGAGCAAGGGAAATCCCAAGAGCATATTTAGAATGAAATACTATGGTTGGTGTTCAATTTGAATGTCTTTCACCAAATCAAACCAAAATGAAGACCTGGCCAAATAAATTATAACTAAAATTTGTATTTAACATTTTCTCAGTTTTTCTTGGCCTAATTCAATTTTTGTATATACAAGATTATGTGTGTGAGTGGTAAGCTCTCATTTTTTTTGGTAAACATTCATCAAGAATGAAAAAAAATGGGAAATAGATGCAAAATACATGTATTACTATCCTTGTTCCCACCTCAAGCTATAACATAGGTTTTTACTTGAATAATAGATTCACTTGATGAACCATTCTTCCAGTTCCTACCTAGGTTATGCGTAAGTCAAGTGTACCCGTTATCATTTTTAAGGATGTTTATAACGTACCATATTTTACGGTATCACGGACACTATTTTTGTCCCAAAATAAGTTCGAAAATTTACCCAGCATCTTGAAGGTTGAAGATTACAGTGCTCATAGGCTCTGCCTATGATCTAAGCTCCTGTATAATACCCAATAATGAATTGTGTAAACTATTTTGTATAAAATAATGAATACATAAAAATAATCATACTGACTGATAAACTTACTATAAATACCCACAAATTTTATACAATACCTGGTAATAATCCCAAGATACCTGTTCACACAGGTCATCATTTTTCTGCTTCCGTTCCTTTATTTTCTGATATGATGTTATGAGATCATTCCACTTTTTTCGGATCTTTTCCAAAGAGAAGGAAAATCCACGGAAACACATCTCCTCCTGTACTTCCTTGTAAACTGCTGGTCTCGTGTGAATAATAAGAAACTTTTGAAATCTTTCCCTGATTAATTCAATCAGGAGAAGTGTAGCTGTGTGGTTGAAATCTGTCAAAGGTATACCAAAATTTATTATATTCAAGGAAATTTTTGGATTCTCATACATGTGCAAGTAAATAGTTTTTTCAACAAACAGGCCATATCCCACCTAGGCAAAAGGGGTTACTAACCCTTTGCTCCCGGAATGTTAGTTGCTTCTTAAGACACTCATGGCTTATAGAGGAAGAATTCTGTTCCACTTCCCAATGGAGATCAGAGAAAATAAACAAGAACAAGAACTATTAACCCTTTCAGGGTTTCCGATGTACTAGTACGTCTAACGCGCCAGGGTTATTGACGTACTAGTATGCATAAATTCTAGTGTCCTCAAATCAAGCAGGAAAAGGCTGGTAATCCTAGATGTGAGAGAATGGGTCTCCATGGTCAGTGTGCGCAGTACAAAAAAAATCCGGAACCCAGTGGTGCATTGTGAGAAAGCTATTTTATTACACCTTGTTCACCATGTCTATCACTAAGAAACTCCTCACTCCTCAGCTAATTGGGACTCTTTTGTTCCCAAGTGACAGTTCAAACACAGATGGAAGTGTCAGTGAAGATGAATTTCATAGTTTTCAGGAGTTTATGACCAAAAGCAATGCCCAGGAAACCTGAAGGAAGGAAGGAAGGAAGGTAGGAAGAGAGAGAGGAAGGAAGGAAGAGATGAGAGGAAGGATGGAAGGAGGGAAGAAAGGAAGGAGACCATTAACCTAGGATAACCCAAAAAATTCAGACAGTGACTTATTTCCATGTTGGTTGGTGGGGTGAAGAGGAAGTTGATAGGCAGTGAGGGTGGTGAGTGATGGTGCTATTTGTCATTGTGACACTAATTATGCTGGTGACTCAGCATATTTACAAGTCCACCCCCACACAACAACTACAAGCTTTACAGAAGCTGTAACAGTTCTGGGAAGTGTCCAGTGACTTTATATGTGTATATATGTGATAGAAAAATAGTAATAAACAACATTTTTTATTGTTGGTTTGTGTAAACATGTTTTGTAAACAATATAATGACTGTGCGGTTAATGTGTAGCATACAACGAATGAATATACATTCAGTATACCTTATATTGGTCTCACAGGCCATGAAATTACTTGAATGAAGAAAAAAAGGAAGGAAGAAGGAGGGAAGGTAGGTAGGTAAGAAGAGATGAGAGGAAGAAAGGAAGAAGGGAAGGTAGGTAGGAAGAGATGAGAGGAAGGAAGAAGGAAGGAGGGAAGGTAGGTAGGAAGAGATGAGAGGATGGAAGGAAAGAAAGGAAGGTAGGTTTGTGGGGAGGAAGGGATGTGTTGTGCAAGGCAATGAGTGTTAGTGAGTGTTGGTATGATGCATCATTGTGACACAAGACACACTGGTGACTCAGCATATTTACAAGTCTACCCCCACACAACTACAAGCTTTCAGAAACTCTTGTAGTTATAGGAACCTCTCCAGTGACTATATGTGTATATATATGATAGAAAAATAATAATAAATAACATTTTTTATTGCTGGTTTGTGTAAACATGTTTTGTAAACAATATAATGACAGCAAAGTTTGTGCTGTTATTGTGTAGTATACAATGAATGAATATATACTAAATAGTCTTTATATTGGTCTCAGAGGCCATAAGAGTTGCTTGAAAAAATAACATATTAAAAAATAAAAGAAAAAGTAGAAAAAAACAAAATAAAATATTTCCGGGTGACCGGCAGTCGGCAATGTTGCCGTAAGTGGCTCAATTTCTGTCAACTTCACACCTCCATATCTCCATAAGCATTGATCACAAAAAAATTTGTTTTGGCCTATAATACTCACAAAAAACAATCATTTCATAAGAAAAAATAATTTTTTTTTTTTTTAATATTTTTCGACCCTGAGAACAAGTTTGGGAGAGGGCCTGTTGACCCTGAAGGGTTAAGAAAATAGAAGAAAACCCAGATTTTTTTTTTATCCAACATGTTTGCCATCTCCCACCGAAGCAGGGTGACCCAAAAAGAAAAAAAATCCCCAAAAAGAAAATACTTTCATCATCATTCAACACTTTCACCTCACTCACACATAATCACTGTATGTATATACAGTATATGCATGTACATGGATGTGTAGTGTGATCTCAGTGCAAGCAGAAGTAGCAAGATATACCTCGTATACCACATGTTTATGAGACAATAAAAAAAAAAAAAAAAAAAAAAAAAGACACCAGCAATCTTACCATCATGAAAAACAATTACAGGTTTCTGTTTCACACTCCCTTGGCAGAATGGTAGAACCTCCCTGGGTTGTTGCTGTCTACCAACCTACTAGCTAGCAAAATAGGATGACTTAGGTGTATAAATCTGTAGTGGAAGGGAGTAGGAGTAGGGGACGTTCTAGGAAAGGATGGAGGAGGGAGGGGGTAAAACAGGTTTTGTATGCAAGGGGCTTCAACATGCAGCAGGCATATGTGAGCATGTTAGATAGGAGTGAATGGAGACGAGTAGTTTTTGGGACCTCATGAGCTGTTGGAGTGTGAGCAGGGTAATATAGACTCCCAACTTTATTAATCTCAACTTGCTAAGAGATACGAGTCCATCCCTGTGGAACCTTTACAAGAAAAGAAGCTTAGTTCTTGTTTAGTTCTGCATGAAATACTGCTCTGGATTATCTGCTTTTCCAGAAATACATGCATAAAAAATTACAAATACAAATCACATACAGTATCAGATCGCCTGTATACTCTTAACCCGTAAACGGTCCAAACGTATATATACGTTCACTACCGTACTGCCTCAACTTTTTTGAGAAAAAAAAAAAAACATACTGCCTCAACTTTTTTGAGAAAAAAAAAACACTGTTGTTTTTTAATAGGAAAAAAAAGAGCATATGGTACCCAGGCATCCCCAATTACAGTGGTCCCTCGTTTTTCGTAGTTCTCGGGAATCATAGATTTTGGAAATCATAGGGATATTTTCGTATAAACATGGGCTCGCTAATCATAGGTTGACTCGCGAATAGTAGTTCGTCCGGGACGCGTAAGCACGGTGTGAGCCGGGGCGGCCTCCCTACCCAGCCAATCTGGCATTGTTTACCAGTGAGTGAAGGTCCCCTCACGTGCTCCTACAAAATATTTCATAATATTCCACTCATTTTAGTGCTTGCAAGTACTAAATAAGCTACCATGGCTCCAAAGAAAGCTCCTAGTGTAAAGCCTGTGGTAAAGAAGGTGAGAAATACGACTGAATTTAAGAAAAACATCATTGAACAATATGAAAGTGGCACAAGTGCGGCTGAACTGGCCAGGATGTATAAAAAACCCTACACAACCATATGTTCCATAGTGGCCAAGAAAAAGGAAATCAAGGATGCTGCTGTTGCAAAGGGGGTAACTATGCTGACAAAAATGAGATCACCAGTACTCAAAGAGGTTGAGAAGTTATTATTGGTGTGGATAAATGAGAAACAATTAGCAGGAGATACTCTTATGACTTCGATTATTTGTGAAAAGGCTAGGCAGTTGCACAATGAATTGGTAAAGAAATTGCCTGCAAATAGTGGTGATGTGAGTGAATTTAAGGCCAGCAAAGGTTGGTTTGAGAGATTTAAGAACTGTACTGGCATACACAGTGTGGTAAGGCATGGTGAGGCTGCCAGTTCGGACCACAAGGCGGTTGAAAAATATGTGCATGAATTCCAGGAGTACATAGAGGCTGAAGGACTGAAACCTGAACAAGTGTTCAATTGTGACGAAACAGGCCTCTTTTGGAAGAAAATGCCAAAGAGGACCTTCATTACACAGGAGGAAAAGGCAATGCCAGGACACAAGCCTATGAAAGACAGGCTGACGCTCATGTTCTGTGCTAATGCTAGTGGGGATTTCAAAGTGAAGCCATTACTAGTGTACCATTCTGAAAATCCCAGAGTGTTCAGGAAAAACAATGTTATGAAGAGTAAATTGTGTGTGTTTTGGAAATCTAATAGCAAGGCATGGGTCACGAGGGAAATTTTCGTTGAGTGGTTCAATGAAGTGTTTGGCCTTAGTGTGAAGAATTACCTCCTGGAAAAGAAATTGAATCTCAAGTGCCTGCTAGTAATGGACAATGCACCTGCTCATCCTCCAAACTTGGATGACCTAATTTTCGAGGATTTTGGGTTCATCACAGTAAAGTTCTTGCCCCTGAATACCACTCCTCTCCTCCAGCCTATGGACCAGCAAGTCATTGCAAACTTTAAAAAACTCTACACCAAAGCAATGTTTCACAGGTGCTTGACTGTGACCACAGACACTCACTTGACCCTAAGGGAATTTTGGAGAGAACACTTCAGCATCCTCCATTGCATAACCCTTATAGGTATGGCTTGGGAGGGAGTGACTACCAGGACTTTGAACTCTGCTTGGAGAAAACTGTGGCCAGATTGTGTCAACAAGGGGGATTTTGAAGGGCTTGGGACTGACCCTGATGAGCCTATGTCTGTTGTTAAATCAATTGTGGCACTGGGGAGTTCCATGGGGTTGGATGTGAGTTTGGAGGATGTGGAAGAGTTGGTGGAAGACCACAACAAAAAGCTCACCACTGAGGAGCTGCAAGAGCTTCAGCAGGAACAGCAACAGATCGCAGATCAGAATCTTGCTGCAGAGGAGGAGGAAGAGAGATGGAAGAAGGTGCCTTCTTCAGAAATTAAAGAGATTTTTGCTATGTGGGGTAAGATGGAAAGCTTTATGAAGAAACATCACCCTGACAAGGTTGTTGCAAGCCAGGTTGGCAACATGTACAGTGACAAAGGCTTGGGCGATTTTAGGGCAGTGTTAAAGAGACGCCAGAAACAGAGCTGTCTCCACAGTTATTTTGCGAGACAGGACTCCAGTGACTCTCAAGGTGATCCTAGTGGCATTAAGAAACAGAGAAGAGAAGCAACCCCAGAAAAGCAATTGTTACCAGAGGTGTTGATGGAAGGGGATTCCCCTTCCAAACTGTAAACAATCCAATCTCTCTAAATCCTCCAGTCTCCCATACACTAAGAAGAATCTCCAATAAAGGTAAGTGTTATGCTGTTAATGTTTCATTCATCATTTCCCATTGTATTGTTTATGTACTACATCTATATTTCATGTAAAAAATTTTTTTTGTTTTAATACTTCTGGGTGTCAGGAACGGATTAATTGTTTTTTTTTTTTTTTTTTTTTTTTTTTTAAAAAGTCAGCCGTCTCCCACCGAGGCAGGGTGACCCAAAAAAGAAAGAAAATCCCCAAAAAGAAAATACTTTCATTATCATTCAACACTTTCACCACACTCACACATTATCACTGTTTTTGCAGAGGTGCTCAGAATAAAACAGTTTAGAAGCATACACATATAAAGATACACAACATATCTCTCCAAACTGCCAATATCCCAAACCCCTCCTTTAAAGTGCAGGCATTGTACTTCCCATTTCCAGGACTCAAGTCCGACTATGTGAAAATAACCGGTTTCCCTGAATCCCTTCACTAAATATTACCCTGCTCACACTCCAACAGATCGTCAGGTCCCAAGCACCATTCGTCTCCATTCACTCCTATCTAACAAGCTCACGCACGCTTGCTGGAAGTCCAAGCCCCTTGCCCACAAAACCTCCTTTACCCCCTCTCTCCAACCCTTTCAAGGACGACCCCTACCCTGCCTTCCTTCCCCTATAGATTTATATGCTTTCCATGTCATTCTACTTTGATCCATTCTCTCTAAATGACCAAACCACCTCAACAACCCCTCTTCTGCCCTCTGACTAATACTTTTATTAACTCCACACCTTTTCCTAATTTCCACACTCCGAATTTTCTGCCTAATATTTACACCACCCTTAAACAGGATTAATTGTATTTACATTATTTCTTATGGGGAAAATTGATTCGCAAATCTTAGATTTCGATAATAGTAGCAACTCCAGGAACGGATTAACTACGAAAAACGAGGGACCACTGTATTTTAATATGGCACACAGTGAGTGCTCACACCCATTCTCTCATGTCTAGGAGACTCAGGCTTATCGTGGCAATGTTAAATGTATGACACATAAAACATATATATACGTTTGGGGCACTAGCGGTAAAAACGTATACATGTATAAACGTTTGGACCATTTACGGGTTAATGTTCATTTATTTGCTTTGTCTTAACTAATTAAAGTAGAATATTTTGCAATGTAAATTAAATAAAGAGGATTTTGTGATCTTACCTTCATTTTTGTTATCAACTGCAGTTACAACTGGTATTTTCGTGGAATACACATGATCTGAAATTAGTAAATGGGAAGTAGGAGTATACGATGTGGACAAAAACCAAATTATAATCAAACTAATTTATCTACCTCAATATGTCATGTGTTAAGTTTTCAAGATATCTTAGACATTATCTCAATAATAATAATAATAATATCTTTCTTTATACATGCCCACATAATGACCTATATTCATGCCTTTTATTTGCTTTTTTAGTCTTCCTTGTACTTCTCACATGTTTTCTCACATTTTCTCATATGTTCTCTCACACACTGTCTCACATTCACTCATATTCTACCACATTTTCTCACACTGTTACATATTCTCTCATACCTCTCACAGATTCTCTACTGCTTCTCATACAATTTCTTTCACCTCTCACATTCATGCCTCTCTCACATTATCTAAAACATTTCTTTCAGGGCAAATCTTTTTATTTTCATTAAAGCATTAGTTTAATCTACTTAATAGCTACATCACTTTCCTGACTTATTAACTTTTCTACTTCCTTTTAATATACATTAATTTTCATTATCAGCAATCCTGTAGACGAATGGTTCAATCCTCTTTTTCTCTGCTTTACTTGCCTCTGTGTATCTTGATGGCCATTTTGCCACTGCACAGCTTTTCCTCCCGCTTTACCGCACTTCAATAATACGGACATTTCAAATTATGTCCAAAAATTTGATTATATGGCTCCTGATTCACTATTACGGCATCCTCGTGCCACTCTGTTTGTTTACATCCTCCAGGAGCTTTGTCTCTTTCTTGATAATGTCTGGACTCTTCTTACTTTATGTGCAAAGTTAGAAATGATTCAACTCAGTGAGCAAGGTATGTCTCTGACTGAGATAGTACTGAGATACTACTGATAATTGTACTTATGTGTACGTGTACCTAAATAAACTTACACACTGTGCTGGCATGCAGGTACATTAAAATTGCTATTTGAGGACACAATAACATAACACAGTGATGCAAGGAGGGAAGAGTATATGGAGAAAAAGAGAGAAGTTAAGAGAGTGGTGAAGCAATGTAAAAAGAGAGCAAATGAGAGAGTGGGTGAGATGTTATCAACAAATTTTGTTGAAAATAAGAAAAAGTTTTGGAGTGAGATTAACAAGTTAAGAAAGCCTAGAGAACAAATGGATTTGTCAGTTAAAAATAGGAGAGGAGAGTTATTAAATGGAGAGTTAGAGGTATTGGGAAGATGGAAGGAATATTTTGAGGAATTGTTAAATGTTGATGAAGATAGGGAAGCTGTGATTTCGTGTATAGGGCAAGGAGGAATAACATCTTGTAGGAGTGAGGAAGAGCCAGTTGTGAGTGTGGGGGAAGTTCGTGAGGCAGTAGGTAAAATGAAAGGGGGTAAGGCAGCCGGGATTGATGGGATAAAGATAGAAATGTTAAAAGCAGGTGGGGATATAGTTTTGGAGTGGTTGGTGCAATTATTTAATAAATGTATGGAAGAGGGTAAGGTACCTAGGGATTGGCAGAGAGCATGCATAGTTCCTTTGTATAAAGGCAAAGGGGATAAAAGAGAGTGCAAAAATTATAGGGGGATAAGTCTGTTGAGTGTACCTGGTAAAGTGTATGGTAGAGTTATAATTGAAAGAATTAAGAGTAAGACGGAGAATAGGATAGCAGATGAACAAGGAGGCTTTAGGAAAGGTAGGGGGTGTGTGGACCAGGTGTTTACAGTGAAACATATAAGTGAACAGTATTTAGATAAGGCTAAAGAGGTCTTTGTGGCATTTATGGATTTGGAAAAGGCGTATGACAGGGTGGATAGGGGGGCAATGTGGCAGATGTTGCAAGTGTATGGTGTAGGAGGTAGGTTACTGAAAGCAGTGAAGAGTTTTTACGAGGATAGTGAGGCTCAAGTTAGAGTATGTAGGAAAGAGGGAAATTTTTTCCCAGTAAAAGTAGGCCTTAGACAAGGATGTGTGATGTCACCGTGGTTGTTTAATATATTTATAGATGGGGTTGTAAGAGAAGTAAATGCGAGGGTCTTGGCAAGAGGCGTGGAGTTAAAAGATAAAGAATCACACACAAAGTGGGAGTTGTCACAGCTGCTCTTTGCTGATGACACTGTGCTCTTGGGAGATTCTGAAGAGAAGTTGCAGAGATTGGTGGATGAATTTGGTAGGGTGTGCAAAAGAAGAAAATTAAAGGTGAATACAGGAAAGAGTAAGGTTATGAGGATAACAAAAAGATTAGGTGATGAAAGATTGAATATCAGATTGGAGGGAGAGAGTATGGAGGAGGTGAACGTATTCAGATATTTGGGAGTGGACGTGTCAGCGGATGGGTCTATGAAAGATGAGGTGAATCATAGAATTGATGAGGGAAAAAGAGTGAGTGGTGCACTTAGGAGTCTGTGGAGACAAAGAACTTTGTCCTTGGAGGCAAAGAGGGGAATGTATGAGAGTATAGTTTTACCAACGCTCTTATATGGGTGTGAAGCGTGGGTGATGAATGTTGCAGCGAGGAGAAGGCTGGAGGCAGTGGAGATGTCATGTCTGAGGGCAATGTGTGGTGTGAATATAATGCAGAGAATTCGTAGTTTGGAAGTTAGGAGGAGGTGCGGGATTACCAAAACTGTTGTCCAGAGGGCTGAGGAAGGGTTGTTGAGGTGGTTCGGACATGTAGAGAGAATGGAGCGAAACAGAATGACTTCAAGAGTGTATCAGTCTGTAGTGGAAGGAAGGCGGGGTAGGGGTCGGCCTAGGAAGGGTTGGAGGGAGGGGGTAAAGGAGGTTTTGTGTGCGAGGGGCTTGGACTTCCAGCAGGCATGCGTGAGCGTGTTTGATAGGAGTGAATGGAGACAAATGGTTTTTAATACTTGACGTGCTGTTGGAGTGTGAGCAAAGTAACATTTATGAAGGGATTCAGGGAAACCGGCAGGCCGGACTTGAGTCCTGGAGATGGGAAGTACAGTGCCTGCACTCTGAAGGAGGGGTGTTAATGTTGTAGTTTAAAAACTGTAGTGTAAAGCACCCTTCTGGCAAGACAGTGATGGAGTGAATGATGGTGAAAGTTTTTCTTTTTCGGGCCACCCTGCCTTGGTGGGAATTGGCCGGTGTGATAATAAAAAATAAAAAAAAAAAATAACATAATAATAATAATAATAATAATAATAAAAATTGCTGGGGTGCTTTAAAGGGCATGTATATTACATTATCAGGGACATTTTCATTAATCACTCTATGATATTTTCTCAAAATTTTATATGAAACATGCTAAATATCATATAAACATGATACAGACAATCTTATTAAAACAAATTAACATAACTGTGATGTGTGGTGGCAGGGCGGGCATAAAGGAATGTATGACAATAATTACTATAACACAGTCTCTCTATTTTCTAGAGTAACCATGTATAGTATTACCGGGGGTAACTGTAGAAAAACATTCCTTTCATATGCCTTCACTCATAGCGTTGCATGAGAATGAGAATGCTTGTGTTATGTATTCTACTGCACCAATGTAAAGATAGCCCATAATGCCAAGGCATAATAGAAGCTCTCTTTGCATTGCATCCCACTATTGTATATACACAATCTCAATGTACTGTTTGCAAAGACATTAAATAAATAAATAAATAAACCTGTACTCAATATAAGGTGTTTGCATTATGGGAAAAAAGCTTCAAAAACAATGCATAAAGCGAGACAAACTTTTATCAATGGCAAGTGCAGAGGTATGAAATACGTATATATCTGACTGCCCACCCAAAACACTGACACTACATACACATTTATGGAGCACCTTCCCCATAGTGTTTTATAATAATAATCTTTATTTCTACAAGTAAAACTGGGTGTGTTGCCATGAGCTCTGTCTCTTGGTTCCATCTGGAAACTTTCCAAAGTTTCAAGTGTTTTAAAGTCATTATGTCATAAGACTATTACAGTGGACCCTTTTTTTTTTTTCTTCAACAAGTCGGCCGTCACCCACCGAGGCAGGGTGACCCAAAAAGAAAGAAAATACCCAAAAAGAAAATACTTTCATCATCATTCAACACTTTCATCTCATTCACACATAATCACTGTTTTTGCAGAGGTGCTCAGAACACAACAGTTTAGAAGCATATACGTATAAAGATACACAACATATCCCTCCAAACTGCCAATATCCCAAACCCCTCCTTTAAAGTGCAGGCATTGTACTTCCCATTTCCAGGACTCAAGTCCGGCTATATAAAAATAACTGGTTTCCCTGAATCCCTTCACTAAATATTACCCTGCTCACACTCCAACAGATCGTCAGGTCCCAAATACCATTCGTCTCCATTCACTCCTAGCTAACACGCTCGCGCACGCTTCCTGGAAGCCCAAACCCCTTGCCCACAACACCTCCTTTACTCCCTCCCTCCAACCTTTTTGAGGACGACCCCTACCCCACCTTCCTTCCCCTACAGAGTTATGCGCTCTCCATGTCATTCTACTTTAATCCATTCTCTCTAAATGACCAAACCACCTCAACAAACCCTCTTCACCCCTCTGACTAATACTTTTATTAACTCCACACCTCCTAATTTCCACACTCTGAATTTTCTGCATAATACAGTATTTACACCACACATTGCTCTTAGACAGGACATCTCCACTGCCTCCAACCGCCTCCTCGCTGCTGCATTCACAACCCAAGCTTCACACCCATATAAGAGTGTTGGTACTACTATACTTTCATACATTCCATTCTTTGCCTCTATAGATAACGTTTTTTGACTCCACATATACCTCAACACACCACTCACCTTTTTTCCCTCATCAATTCTATGATCAACCTCATCCTTCATAAATCCATCCGCCGACACGTCAACTCCCAAGTATCTGAAAACATTCACTTCTTCCATACTCCTCCTCCCCAATTTGATATCCAATTTTTCTTTATCTAAATCATTTGATACCCTCATCACCTTACTCTTTTCTATGTTCACTTTCAACTTTCAACCTTTACACACTCCCAAACTCATCCACTAACCTTTGCAATTTTTCTTTAGACTCTCCCATAAACACAGTATCATCAGCAAAAAGTAACTGTGTCACTTCCCATTTTGTATTTAATTCCCCAAAATTTAATCCCACCCCTCTCCTGAATACCCTAGCATTTACTTCTTTTACAACCCCATCTATGGTGACATTACACATCCCTGTCTAAGACCTACTTTTACCGGGAAATAGTCTCCCTCTCTTCTACACACCCTAACCTGAGCCTCACTATCCTCATAAAAACTCTTTACAGCATTTAGTAACTTACCACCTATTCCATATACTTGCAACATCTGCCACATTGCTCTCCTATCCACTCTATCATATGCTTTTTCTAAATCCATAAATGCAATAAAAACTTCCCTACCTTTATCTAAATACTGTTCACATATATGCTTCAATGTAAACACTTGATCTACACATCCCCTACCCACTCTAAAACCTCCTTGCTCATCCTCAATTCTACATTCTGTCTTACCTCTAATTCTTTCAATAATAACCCTACCGTACACTTTTCCTGGTATACTCAGTAAACTCATTCCTCTATAATTTTTACAATCTCTTTTGTCCCCCTTCCATTTATATAAAGGGATTATACATGCTCTCCACCAAGCCCTAGGTACCTTCCCACTCTAACACTATGTCCCCCCCTGCTTTTAACATTTCTGTCATGATCCCATCAGTTCCAGCTGCTTTACCCCCTTTCATTCTACGTAATGCCTCACGTACCTCCCCCACACTCACATCCTGCTCTTCTTCACTCTTAAAAGATGGTATACCTCCCTGGCCAGTGCATGAAATTACCGCCTCCCTTTCTTCATCGACATTTAAAAGTTCCTCAAAATATTCTCTCCATCTAACCAATACCTCCATCTCCCCAACTACCAACTCCCCTACTCTGTTTTTAACTGACAAATCCATTCGGTCCCTAGGCTTTCTTAACTTGTTTAACTCACTCCAAATTTTTTTCTTATTTTCATTAAAATTTCTTGACAGTGCCTCTCCCACTGTATCATCCACTCTCCTTTTGCACTCTCTCACCACTCTCTTCACCTTTCCTTTACTCTCCATATACTCTACTCTTCTTATAACATTTCTGCTTTGTAAATACCTCTCATAAGCTGCCTTTCTCTCTTTTATCACACCCTTTACTTCATCATTCCACCAATCGCTCCTCTTTCCTCCTGCACCCACCCTCCTATAACCACAAACTTCTGCCCCATATTCTAATACTGCATTTTTAAAACTATTCCAACCCTCTTCAACCCCCCCCCCCCCCACTACTCATACTTGCACCAGCCCACCTTTTTGCCAATAGTTGCTTATATTTCACCCGAACTTCCTCCTCTCTTAGTTTATACACTTTCACCTCCCTCTTACTTGTTGTTGCTATTTTCCTCTTATCCCATCTACCTCTTACTCTAACTGTAGCTACTACTAGATAGTGATCCGATATATCAGTTGCCCTTCTATAAACGTGTACATCCTGGAGCCTACCCATCAACCTTTTATCCACCAATACATAATCTAACAAACTACTTTCATTATGTGCTATATCATACCTTGTATATTTATTTATCCTCTTTTTCATAAAATATGTATTACTTATTACCAAACCTCTTTCTACACATAGCTTAATTAAAGGCTTCCCATTTTCATTTGCCCCTGGCACCCCAAATTTACCTACTACTCCCTCCACAACATTTTTACCCACTTTAGCATTAAAATCCCCAACCACAAGTACTCTCACACTTGGTTCAAAACTCCCCATGCATTCACTCAACATTTCCCAAAATCTCTCTCTCTCCTCTATACTTCTCTCTTCCCCAGGTGCATATATGCTTACTATAACCCACTTCTCTCATCCAACCTTTATTTTACTCCACATAATCCTTGAATTAATACATTTATAGTCCCTCTTTTCCTGCCATAGCTTATCCTTCAACATTATTGCTACTCCTTCTTTAGCTCTAAATCTATTTGAACCCCCTGACCTAATCCCATTTATTCCTCTCCACTGGAACTCACCCACCCCCTTCAGCTTTGTTTCACTTAAAGCCAGGACATCCAGCTTCTTCTCATTCATAACATCCACAATCATCTCTTTCTTATCATTTGCACAACATCCATGCACATTCAGATTTCCTACTTTGACAATTTTCTTCTTCTTATTCTTTTTAGTAATTATTACAAGAAAAGGGGTTACAAGCCCATTGTTCCCGGCATTTTAGTTGACTTTTACAACATGCATGGCTTACGGAAGAAATATTCTTATTCCACTTTCCCATGGATATAAAAGGAAAAGTAATAAGAACAAGAACTAAGATAAAATCAAAGAAAACTCATCTGAGTGTGTATATATAAACATGTACATGTATGTTTAGTGTGACCTAAGTGTAAGCAGAAGTAGCAAGCCGTACTCGTAATCTTGCAGATTTATGAGATAGACAAAAGACACCGGCAATCCTACCATCATGTAAAACAATTACAGTTATAATCCATAATTAAAGGTAAATTGTTCTTGTTCTTAAATATCCATAATAACATAAATCCTCAGACTTACCATTATTAGCAACATGGCTACGTGACAGGAATATGTGAACTTTCTTTTGACCAAGTAAGTTCTCACACTGGTCTTGTGGAAGGTCATTAAAGGTGGTGTCTTCCTGCATCATGTCTAAAGTACTTTCCAAGTAACAGTTTTCAAAGTCCCAAAGTATATGTCTCATTGCTGTGGCTCTGTTAAGAAAATTAATATTCTTATAAACAACCAATGGAACATGAAATTATAGGCTGTGACATTATTACTCTTCTGTGCTTTACTTGAAAAATTATCAAGTTTATAGCAATGATTAGATATTCATAGATTTGCAGTATTATGCATCTTCATGTTCAGTACTTACATTATATTAATATTATTGATATTATTAATATTATTAATATTATTATTATTATTATTATTATTATTATATGTAAAGAAACTAAAAAACTAACAAGGAGTTATCCAAAATATACATCACAAAATAAGTGGCTATAAAAGTTAGGCCTTACATAATATAGCTTTCATTTTTAAATATGTCACATAAAATAGTGTATATTATATACAATGTTTTGCAATACACACATTCTCAAGTCACAATCATTTGTGTTAAGCCCTCATGTGTCACCAGGAACAAAACCAACACACAATCACACCCATCACTTACCTGTCTAGGCCCAGTAGGGACTATCTTGTATGCTCTCACTCAGTAATAACAGCCTGTATTTCTTTCCACAACCAGAGACCTCTCACAGTCGGTTCCAGTGTTGACTCACCAGAATGTGGTTGTGTAAACAACTATTCTTTTATACAGTGGCTTATTCTATAACTAGTGTTTAGTTACCCAATGATTTGAAGGGACTACCCTTAGCCACAACTTGAGTGATTTCATCCTGCTACTCTGAGACTCCTGACTGCACTTACCACTGGTCTTGTTTGGCTCACTAACTTTGCAACAGTTGAAAGACCTATTCCTTGATACCAGGAGGCTCAGCTCATGGAGCTTTCCTAAGAGTACTTTACATAGCAAGGACTTAGTGGTTCACAGTGAGTTGTCCAGGCATGACCTCATGCAAGTCACGAAAAAGCAACAACCCATCCTCTTTCTAGAGTTAACTACAGAATCTTAGTTTCTTGCTGCTTCTTCCTTGCTCTCCAGTCCTGAAGCATGACATAAACTAGCAACTCGCAGTTTAACCATCTAAATGATATCAATCACCAAGGTTACTTCCTCCTTCTCCCTTGTTCAACTTGGTCAGGCTGCCTCAATCAATATAAACAAGGCTTGTATTTACATCCCTATCCAGGGGAACTTTTTACAGATTTTTCACCTTTCGACTGGACAGGATGAATATCTAGTTTTAATAGATGACTTACAGAATGGTCTAAAAAATGGCACCAGCTCCTCACACATTTTGTATCTTCCTGAACACCTCCAAATTTGTGGCTTATCTAGCTTCATAACTATGACACTCTGACCCTGTACTCATTTCCTATTTGACATTAACAGTGCAAGAGATGGTACTGTATCATGTAGTGCCTGATGGAAGGCCTTCTTAGCAATCACATCTTAAAAATCATCTTTTGTTCCACTTGGTGACTGGTTCCAGGGCAACCTCTAAGATTGTGCTCTCAAATCTCCCTCCTTCCACAAGTACCCTAATCCACTAACAGGGCTGCAGTCCTCAGCATTTCCAGTCTGTTTAGAAGTGTTGGACATCTCCCAACTTACCTTCCAGGCAGTCTGAAGGATCCCCTGGACATTCAACTTCATTATAGTCCTGGAGACCCCAACTTGGGATTTTGATTTAGATGGTTTGCTCACTTGCTCTTGTCTAGCTCAACTATGATGTCCAGGCTCTCAGACACCCTTTTCTTCCTGACAGATGATTCCTCCAATTTATGATGTCCTTCACTGCTCCCAGATCACCTGTCTAATCTTCTCCCTGGCTAGTATGAGTAGGGCCTTCATCCTGACATCTATACTTCCTGAAGATTCTTTGAGTTAACTTGAATCAGGCCCTCAATACACACTAGTTTTCCATATAGGCAGCTTCCTGTGTCTCTGTCTTATTCAGACCTCTCTCTAATGTTTGCTAACATCATCTTGTTGGCAGTCTCAGCTTTTCCTATGACTAACTAGATTTACAAATTATTAAATTCATGCTTTCTCATCATAGGAGCCAAGTTCCTGCTACACAACTGGTGGATCTGGGCCTTAATCTCTGAAGGGTGAGAGATTTAAACTCCACGCCTCTTTGCCTTTCCTATTTTTTCTCAGGCAGCTCTGAGGTTCCTGCAGGTGACTAAGAACCCAAGAAAGGAGGAACACTGCAGCAGGCCTGTTGGCCCATACTAGACAGGTCCTTTACAATGCATGCCACTAACAAAATATTTGCCCAACCCAATTTTCAATGCTACCCAAGGAATAAGTTTTGATGATTCTTTTTACTCATTATGCAAGTTTCACTCAAATTCAACCCCTCTCACTCATGTATTTATCTAACCTAAATTTGAAACTACCCAACGTTTTAGCTTCAATAACCCTTCTAGGCAAACTGTTCCACTCATCAACTACCCTATTCCCAAACCAATACTTTCCTATATAAGAACATAAGAAAGAAGGAACACTGCAACAGGCCTACTGACCCATGTGGAGCAGGTCCATGTCCCCCCCCCCTGGATTAGACCAATGACCCACCCCCCAGATTATCCCAATGACCCACCCAGTCTGGTCATCCCCATACAAGGATGGAGCACTGTACCAGACCCAGCAGCACAAGCTAGTCAGGTCCAACCCACACCCACTCATGTATTTATCTAACCTATTTTTAAAACTACACAATGTTTTAGCCTCCATAACTGTACTCGGGAGCTTGTTCCACTCATCCACAACTCTATTACCAAACCAGTGCTTTCCTATATCCTTCCTGAATCTGAATTTTTCCAACTTGAAACCATTGCTGCGAGTCCTGTCTTGGCTGGAAATTTTCAGTACACTATTTACATCCCCTTTATTTATTCCTGTTTTCCATTTATACACCTCGATCATATCCCCCCTAATTCTACGCCTTTCGAGAGAGTGCAGATTCAGGGCCCTCAGTCTATCCTCATAGGGAAGATTTCTGATACATGGGATCATCTTTGTCATCCTCCTTTGTACATTTTCCAGACCATTTATATCCATTCCGTAATATGGTGACCAGAACTGAGCAGCATAGTCTAAATGAGGCCTAACCAAGGATATATAGAGTTGAAGAAGAACCTGAGGACTTCTATTATTTATACTTCTAGATATGAAGCCAAGAATTCTGTTAGCTTTATTGCGAACACTAATGCACTGTTGTCTTGGTTTTAGGTTACTGCTAACCAAAACTCCTAAATCCTTTTTGCAATCGGTAGTATTAAGATCTACATTATTTAGTTATGGAAGGAGAAAAGAGAATATGAATGTGTAAATTCAAGAATTATGTGGATTAAAGTAAAGGTTGGATGCGAGAAGTGGGTCGTAATAAGCGTGTATGCACCTGGAGAAGAGAGGAATGCAGAGGAGAGAGAGAGATTTTGGGAGATGTTAAGTGAATGTATAGGAGCCTTTGAACCAAGTGAGAGAGTAATTGTGGTAGGGGACTTGAATGCTAAAGTAGGAGAAACTTTTAGAGAGGGTGTGGTAGGTAAGTTTGGGGTGCCAGGTGTAAATGATAATGGGAGCCCTTTGATTGAACTTTGTATAGAAAGGGGTTTAGTTATAGGTAATACATATTTTAAGAAAAAGAGGATAAATAAGTATACACGATATGATGTAGGGCGAAATGACAGTAGTTTGTTGGATTATGTATTGGTAGATAAAAGACTGTTGAGTAGACTTCAGGATGTACATGTTTATAGAGGGGCCACAGATATATCAGATCACTTTCTAGTTGTAGCTACACTGAGAGTAAAAGGTAGATGGGATACAAGGAGAATAGAAGCATCAGGGAAGAGAGAGGTGAAGGTTTATAAACTAAAAGAGGAGGCAGTTAGGGTAAGATATAAACAGCTATTGGAGGATAGATGGGCTAATGAGAGCATAGGCAATGGGGTCGAAGAGGTATGGGGTAGGTTTAAAAATGTAGTGTTAGAGTGTTCAGCAGAAGTTTGTGGTTACAGGAAAGTGGGTGCAGGAGGGAAGAGGAGCGATTGGTGGAATGATGATGTAAAGAGAGTAGTAAGGGAGAAAAAGTTAGCATATGAGAAGTTTTTACAAAGTAGAAGTGATGCAAGGAGGGAAGAGTATATGGAGAAAAAGAGAGAAGTTAAGAGAGTGGTGAAGCAATGTAAAAAGAGAGCAAATGAGAGAGTGGGTGAGATGTTATCAACAAATTTTGTTGAAAATAAGAAAAAGTTTTGGAGTGAGATTAACAAGTTAAGAAAGCCTAGAGAACAAATGGATTTGTCAGTTAAAAATAGGAGAGGAGAGTTATTAAATGGAGAGTTAGAGGTATTGGGAAGATGGAAGGAATATTTTGAGGAATTGTTAAATGTTGATGAAGATAGGGAAGCTGTGATTTCGTGTATAGGGCAAGGAGGAATAACATCTTGTAGGAGTGAGGAAGAGCCAGTTGTGAGTGTGGGGGAAGTTCGTGAGGCAGTAGGTAAAATGAAAGGGGGTAAGGCAGCCGGGATTGATGGGATAAAGATAGAAATGTTAAAAGCAGGTGGGGATATAGTTTTGGAGTGGTTGGTGCAATTATTTAATAAATGTATGGAAGAGGGTAAGGTACCTAGGGATTGGCAGAGAGCATGCATAGTTCCTTTGTATAAAGGCAAAGGGGATAAAAGAGAGTGCAAAAATTATAGGGGGATAAGTCTGTTGAGTGTACCTGGTAAAGTGTATGGTAGAGTTATAATTGAAAGAATTAAGAGTAAGACGGAGAATAGGATAGCAGATGAACAAGGAGGCTTTAGGAAAGGTAGGGGGTGTGTGGACCAGGTGTTTACAGTGAAACATATAAGTGAACAGTATTTAGATAAGGCTAAAGAGGTCTTTGTGGCATTTATGGATTTGGAAAAGGCGTATGACAGGGTGGATAGGGGGGCAATGTGGCAGATGTTGCAAGTGTATGGTGTAGGAGGTAGGTTACTGAAAGCAGTGAAGAGTTTTTACGAGGATAGTGAGGCTCAAGTTAGAGTATGTAGGAAAGAGGGAAATTTTTTCCCAGTAAAAGTAGGCCTTAGACAAGGATGTGTGATGTCACCGTGGTTGTTTAATATATTTATAGATGGGGTTGTAAGAGAAGTAAATGCGAGGGTCTTGGCAAGAGGCGTGGAGTTAAAAGATAAAGAATCACACACAAAGTGGGAGTTGTCACAGCTGCTCTTTGCTGATGACACTGTGCTCTTGGGAGATTCTGAAGAGAAGTTGCAGAGATTGGTGGATGAATTTGGTAGGGTGTGCAAAAGAAGAAAATTAAAGGTGAATACAGGAAAGAGTAAGGTTATGAGGATAACAAAAAGATTAGGTGATGAAAGATTGAATATCAGATTGGAAGGAGAGAGTATGGAGGAGGTGAACGTATTCAGATATTTGGGAGTGGACGTGTCAGCGGATGGGTCTATGAAAGATGAGGTGAATCATAGAATTGATGAGGGAAAAAGAGTGAGTGGTGCACTTAGGAGTCTGTGGAGACAAAGAACTTTGTCCTTGGAGGCAAAGAGGGGAATGTATGAGAGTATAGTTTTACCAACGCTCTTATATGGGTGTGAAGCGTGGGTGATGAATGTTGCAGCGAGGAGAAGGCTGGAGGCAGTGGAGATGTCATGTCTGAGGGCAATGTGTGGTGTGAATATAATGCAGAGAATTCGTAGTTTGGAAGTTAGGAGGAGGTGCGGGATTACCAAAACTGTTGTCCAGAGGGCTGAGGAAGGGTTGTTGAGGTGGTTCGGACATGTAGAGAGAATGGAGCGAAACAGAATGACTTCAAGAGTGTATCAGTCTGTAGTGGAAGGAAGGCGGGGTAGGGGTCGGCCTAGGAAGGGTTGGAGGGAGGGGGTAAAGGAGGTTTTGTGTGCGAGGGGCTTGGACTTCCAGCAGGCATGCGTGAGCGTGTTTGATAGGAGTGAATGGAGACAAATGGTTTTTAATACTTGACGTGCTGTTGGAGTGTGAGCAAAGTAACATTTATGAAGGGATTCAGGGAAACCGGCAGGCCGGACTTGAGTCCTGGAGATGGGAAGTACAGTGCCTGCACTCTGAAGGAGGGGTGTTAATGTTGCAGTTTAAAAACTGTAGTGTAAAGCACCCTTCTCGCAAGACAGTGATGGAGTGAATGATGGTGAAAGTTTTTCTTTTTCGGGCCACCCTGCCTTGGTGGGAATCGGCCGGTGTGATAATAAAAAAAAAAAATTATTTAGTTTATATGTGGCATGGTTATTTAACTGTCCAACATTTAGAGCTTTGCATTTGTCAATATTAAACTGCATCTACCACTTCTCCAACCATTGCGTCAGTCTATTCAAATCATCCTGGAGTGATCTAATGTCCTCATTAGAATGAATTGGACGGCCTATTTTGGTGTCATCAGCAAATTTGCTTATGTCACTATTTATTCCCTCATCTATGTCGTTTATGTAAATTGTGAACAACAACGGGCCCAACACTGACCCCTGAGGAACACCGCTTGTGACGTGACCCCATTCAGATTTCTCCCCATTTATGCAAACTCTCTGCTGTCTATTTGTCAGTCATGCCTCTACCCAGGAAAAAATTTCTTCTCCTATTCAGTGTGCCCTAAGTTTCCTCAATAGCCTCTGGTGTGGAACTCTATTGAAAGCCTTACTGAAGTCCATATACACAATATCATATTCATTACCATGATCTACCTCCTCAAACACCTTAGTGAAAAAAGTTAGTAAATTCGTAAGACAGGAACGCCCCTTTATAAAACCGTGTTGAGAATCATTAATCAATCTGTGCCTGTCAAGATGGCTACGAATTGCTTCGGCAATTATTGATTCCATATCCTTTCGAAATCTAAACTTATCTAATTTGAATCCATTATTGCAGGTTCTTTCTTGAGGTGATATCCTCAAAACCTTATTTATATCCCCCTTGTTAATACCCATCTTCCACTTATACACTTCGATCATGTCTCCCCCCATTCTTCATCTTACAAGTGAATGTAGTTTAAGAGTCTTCAATTGTTCTTCATAAGGAAGATTTCTAATGCTATGTATTAATTTAGTCATTCTACGCTGGATATTTTCTAACGAATTTATGTCCATTCTGTAGTATGGAGAACAGAACTGAGCTGCGTAATCTAGGTGAGGCCTTATTAATGATGTATAAAGCTGTAAAATAACCACTGGACTTCTGTTGCTTACACTTCTAGATATAAATCCCAGTAATCTATTTGCTTTGTTACGTACGCTTAGGCACTGCTGTCTTGGTTCAAGGTTGCTGCTTACCATAACCCCCAAATCCTTTTTGCAATCTGTATGGCTAAGTTCTATGTTATTTAACTGATAAGTACAGTGGACCCCCGCATAGCGATTTTAATCTGTGCAAGAGGGCTCATTGTTATGCAAAATGATCGGTATGCGAATGAATTTTCCCCATAAGAAATAATGGAAATCAAATTAATCCGTGCAAGACACCCAAAAGTCTGAAAAAAAAATTTTTTACCACATGAAATGTTAATTTTAATACACACAAACTGAAAAAGGCATGCACAATTACATGACACTTACTTTTATTGAAGATCTGGTGACGATTGATGGGATGGGAGGAGGGGAGAGAGAGTGTTAGTGTTTAGAAGGGGAATCCCCTTCCATTAAGACTTGAGGTGTCGAGTCCTTTTCTGGGGTTACTTCCATTCTTCTTTTAATGCCACTAGGACCAGCTTCAGAGTCACTGGACTTCTTTCGCACAACATATCTGTCCATAGTGGCCTGTACCTCTCGGTCCTTTATGACTTCCCTAAAGTGTTTCACAACATTGTCAGTGTAATAATCACCAGCACGGCTTGCAATAGCTGTGTGAGGGTGATTCTCATCCATAAAGGTTTGCACTTTCAGCCACATTGCACAGATTTCCTTAATCTTTGTAGTAGGCAACTTCTTCAATTTCTCTCTCCCCTCCTTTGAACCAGTTTCCTCAGGTATGGCCTCTTGCTGTTGAAGTTGATCTATCAGCTCATCAGTGGTTAGTTCTTCATTGTCCTCCTCCACCAACTCTTCCACATCCTCCCCACTAACCTCCAACCCCAAGGACTTTCCCAATGCCACAATGGATTCCTCAACTGGCATAATCCTCTCAGGGTTAGCCTCAAACCCTTCAAAATCCCTTTTGTCTACACATTCTGGCCACAGTTTCTTCCAAGCAGAGTTCAAGGTCTTCTTAGTCACTCCCTCCCAAGCCTTACCTATAAGGTTTACACAATTGAGGATATTAAAGTGCTCTCTCCAAAACTCTCTTAGAGTCAGTTGAGTTTTTGAGGTCACTACAAAGCACCTTTCAAACAGAGCTTTTGAGTACAGTTTTTTGAAGTTTGCAATAACCTGCTGGTCCATGGGCTGCAGGAGAGGAGTGGTATTAGGAGGCAAAAACTTCACCTTAATGAATTTCATGTCCCCATAAAGTCGCTCTGCCACGTCTGTAGGATGACCAGGGGCATTGTCTAACACCAGGAGGCACTTAAGTTCTAATTTCTTTTCAGTTAGGTAATCTTTCACATTGGGGGCAAATGCATGGTGTAACCAGTCATAGAAAAAGTCCCTAGTGACCCATGCCTTACTGTTTGCCCTCCACAGCACACACAAATTCTCCTTGAGGACATTCTTTTGCCTGAACGGTCTGGGAGTTTCAGAGTGATACACTAATAAAGGCTTCACTTTGCAATCACCACTAGCATTGGAACACATCAACAAAGTAAGCCTGTCTTTCATAGGCTTATGTCCTGGGAGTGCCTTTTCCTCCTCAGTAATGTACGTTCTGCTTGGCATTTTCTTCCAAAACAGGCCTGTTTCATCACAATTAAACACTTGTTCAGGTTTCAGTCCTTCACTGTCTATGTACTCCTTGAATTCCTGCACATATTTTTCAGCTGCTTTGTGGTCCGAACTGGCAGCCTCACCATGCCTTATCACACTATGTATGCCACTACGCTTCTTAAATCTCTCAAACCAACCTTTGCTAGCCTTAAATTCACTCACATCATCACTAGTTGCAGGCATTTTTTTAATTAAATCCTCATGCAACTTCCTAGCCTTCTCGCTTATGATCGCTTGAGAGACGCTATCTCCTGCTAGCTGTTTTTCATTTATCCACACCAATAAGAGTCTCTCAACATCTTCCATCACTTGCGATCTCTGTTTCGAAAACACAGTTAAACCTTTGGCAAGAACAGCTTCCTTGATTGCCTTTCTGTTGCCCACAATAGTAGCGATGGTTGATTTGGGTTTCTTGTACAACCTGGCCAGGTCGGCGACACACACTCCACTTTCATACTTATCAATGATCTCTTTCTTCATCTCTATAGTAATTCTCACCTTTATTGCTGTAGGGTTGGCACTAGAAGCTTTCTTGGGGCCCATGGTCACTTATTTTGCAGATAAAATCACCAAAAACACTGTAATAATACGAAATGTTCCGATTGTATGCTTGGATGTTACCGCGGAGGCTGGCTGGTAAACAATGCCACCGGCGGCACATGTGAGGCTGGCTAAGGGCGCACATTGGACGCGTCTCGGACGAACAGCGGTGAGCGGGTTTTTGAGCGGTATGCGAGGCAAAATTTTTGCGATAAAAGCGAGCGGTATGCGGATTAAACGTTATGTGATGCCAACGGTATGCGGGGGTCCACTGTACTAGGGTTATGGACACTCCCAAGCTTCAGAACCTTGCATTTATCTACAGTGAACTGCATCTACCACTTTTCTGACCAGGAATTGAGTTTGTCTAATATTGCGACCCCTGAATGGGTCACAATGCATATAATGTATATTACCTGTTCATATAATTTTATATTGCTTACATTTGTGATATTAGCTAAATCGTAAATATATTGCTTTATATTATTATTTGACTTAGTTATATTATTAGGTAGGATGTAACATTTATATATATATTCGGTGCTCATAGTTCGAGTGTTAAGTAGCTGACAGCCTTGTCTAACTACTGTGTTTTCTCTCCGCTCGTTATGCTGCCGGCTTCTCTGTGTTGCTGGGCAGCAACAGTCCACGGAGAGTCACGTGATCGGGGGGGGGGTGATCACACCTCGCCTGGAGTAGTCTAGCTGGCCTGTGCTAGCTATTGTCGGTTGGACGTTGCTTCTAACAAGAGGTCCCACACCAGCTCTACCTTGTGGGCCCTTGTTGAAAGAACGTCTCTGTCGCTTTATTGTTGTTGGTTCTGTGTAACTCTGTTCACAGAACATAGCCTAGACTTAGTGATTTTCGACGTTGTACTGAGGTTGTGTCGCATAGACACTCTGAGAAATTCAGGTCCTGAGCTGTAGCTTCTGACCTAATTTGTATTGGTATCTGTGTACTGTCACAGTCGGGATTTTTCTAATGGTGAACTTAGATTCTGTAGTATGGGAGTTTTGTGACTTTTGTGGTGGATCTGCAGATGGTCCCTACTTAGTGTCGTTATATTATCTCCTTGTTCCTAATTCTGAGTCGCTGTTGCTTGTTATATTGTTGTTCAGCTTATCAGTCGTTTTATTGTTCAAGCAAGCTGTTCTGATTGCCAGGTTGGTCAAGAAGTTAGTTTATGTGAGGAATTTTAGTCAGTCACTGGTTAAGTCTAGTCGAGTCTTGAGACATAGCGAACTACATAAAGCACTTACACACATACACACAAACTTACTTGTATATATTTGTACTATGTTATTAAATACTAACAATGTACCAGACGGTACTTAAAAGCCATTAAGATGTGATATGTGCCTTCAGCACTATACTACTGTACACGAGAGAAGTGTAGGAACTTGTGTCCTATACGTATTATATTCAACTGATTACTATAATTTACTTTGATAATATATGCCTAGACAACTTAATTGTTAATAAACTTATTAAATTTTAATTTCTTTAGTTAGTAGCCTACCAGTTGTAATCCTGAAGCACTACTGAATCTTGCTGAATTCTAATGGATAATTGGACCAGGATACTGACTACTTGTTACAAAAACCCAGTAACAGGCTGGATGCTAGAAGGGCAGTCCTTTCTAGAATTCACTGAAGATCTCTATGCTTATTAGATATCGCATTTTTTGTAACATCTAAATCCTCCTGAAGTTCCGTGACATCTAAGTTTAAATCAATTATCCTACCTATCTTTGTGTCATCGGCAAATTTGCTCATATCACTAGTATTTCCCTCATCAAGGTCATTGATATATATTATAAACAACAATGGGCCCAAGACTGATCCCTGTGGAATGCCACTTGTTACGGATCCCCATTCGGATTTAACCTCATTTAAGCATACTCTCTGCTTCCTATTGGTGAGCCATGACTCGATCCATGACAACACTTTTCCCCCAATGCCATGAGCTGCCACTTTCTCTATTAGTCTCTGGTGTGGTACTCTATCAAAAGCCTTACTAAAATCTAAATAAACAATATCGAATTCTTTATCATGATCAACGACCTCAAACGCTTTACTGAAGAAGGTTAATCAATTAGTTAGGCAGGAACGACCCCTCGTGAATCCATGCTGAGTATCATTAATCAAGCTGTGCTTATCGAGATGGCTTCTTATATTGTCAACTATAACTGACTCTAGTAATTTGCCTACAATTGAGGTTAGGCTTATTGGGCGGTAATTTGACGGTAAAAACTTGTCCCCTGCTTTAAAAATAGGAATTACATTAGCCATCTTCCACATATCAGACACTACACCTGTTTGAAGAGAAATATTAAAAATATTAGTCAATGGTTCACAAAGTTCCATTTTACACTCTTTAAGAACCCTTGAAAAAAGTTCATCAGGGCCCGGGGATTTATTTTGCTTTAACCAGTCTATCTGTTTGATAACCATTTCGGAAGTGACTGTGACATTGCATAATTTATCATCATCAGGCCCACTATAAAAATTAATTACTGGGATATTGTTAGTGTCTTCCTGAGCGAAAACTGAGAGAAAATAATTATTAAGAATAGAGCACATTTCATTCTCCTTGTCAGTGAGATGCCCAGAGTTATTTTTAAGGGGACCTATCTTATCTCTAACTTTTGTTCTATAAAGCTGGAAAAAACTTTTTGGGTTAGTTTTCGAATCCCTAGCAACTTTAATTTCATAGTCCCGTTTAGCTTTTCTTATCCCCTTTTTAACATCCCTTTTAATGTCAATATACTGATTCATAAGATGACCCTCACCTCTTTTAATGCTCCTATAAATTCCTTTTTTCTGTCCTAAAAGATATCTGAGCCTATTATTCATCCATCTGGGGTCATTTCTATTCGATCTAATTTCCTTATATGGGATAAATGTCCTTTAGGCAGCATGTAGTGCGTTAAGAAAGCCGTCATACTGATAGCTCTCTTCATTACTCCAGTCCACAGATAAGTGTTCTCTAAGCCCATTGTAATCTGCTAAGCGAAAATCTGGGACAAGTACTGAATTATCCTTACTATCATACTTCCATTCAATGCTAAAGGTAATTGATTTGTGATTGCTTGTGCCGAGTTCCTCTGTACGTAATTTGTAAATTATTAACAAGAGTTTCATTGTTTGCCAAAACCAAGTCAGGCAGGTTATTTCCCCTTGTAGGCTCTGTCACAAACTGCTTCAAAAAACAATCCTGAACTACTTCTAAGAAGTCGTTTGATTCTAAATTCCCAGTCAAGAAATTCCAATCAATATAACTAAAGTTAAAGTCTCCTAGAATTACTACGTTATCGTGCCTTGTGGCCTTAACAATTTCCTCCCATAGAAGTCTCCCTTGGTCCCTATCTAAGTTTGGAGGATGGTATATCACACCTAAAATCAATTTTTCAAGTCCCTCTGAAAATTCTATCCAAACAGACTCTGTATGTGTTACTTCAGACTTAATATCCGTTTTTATGCAACAGTTCAAGCGATCTCGGACATACAGTGCCACCCCACCCCCCTTCCCGATACTTCTGTCTACTTGGAACAATTTAAAACCCTGTATGTGACATTCTGCAGGCATGTCCCGATTTTTCGTATTGAACCACGTCTCAGTTAAGGCAAATACATAATGTTACCTGCACTAGCAACTAATCTCAACTCGTCCATCTCATTCCTAGCACTACGACTATTTATTTTTATTACTTTATTATCACACTGGCTGATTCCCACCAAGGCAGGGTGGCCCAAAAAAGAAAAACTTTCACCTTCATTCACTCCATCACTGTCTTGCCAGTGATATTGTGTAATATATATTTAAGGACCCTCCCTTATCTTTACCCTTCCTGCTCCTTTCTGTTATTCCACTAAACCTATTACTGTCCTTGTCACCTAGTGCCACTGGATTTCCAATATCCACCTCATTTTGCCTATTACTAGTTCTCCTAGTACTCATATTACTACACTGGGACTTCACTGTTTTCCTGCCAAAACCCATACCACTAACTATTCCTAGTATAAAGACCTAACAGCTCCCTCCACTGCAATGGCCAGTGCTCCCACCCCAAACCTAGATAAATGAACCCCATCCCTGGCATACATGTCATTTCTGTCATAGGAGAGGTCCCAGTTGTCAATGAATGTTACTGCATTTTCCTTACAGTATTTGTCCAGCCAGCAATTGACACCAATTGCCCTGGACAACCATTCATTTCCAACTCCTCTCCTTGGCAAAATACCACATATGGCAGAGTTCCCACCCTTCCTCCTAATTATCTCTATTGCTGACCTATACCTGCTAATCAGGTCCTCACTCCTACGTCTGCCAACATCGTTGCCTCCAGCACTGAGACAGATAATAGGATTGCTCCCATTACCTCTCAATGTCATCCAGACGGCTAACAATATCCTTCATCCCAGCCCCAGGAAAACACACTTTCTGCCTCCTACTCCTATCCTTCAAGCAGAATGCCCTATCCATGTACCTAATCTTGCTATCCCCAACAACAACAACAACAATGTTTTTACCTTCCTTGGCGTTGTCTGTCATGATGTTCCCAGTAGTCGACTCACATTCGTCAGGTAGCACTACACCTTCACTTGTGGAATTTGTCAAGACGTTCTCGATGGTCTTCGTTGGGGTTTCTAGGGATGTCTCACTCATGTCTGCCAATGCTTCCTTGGTGCTCGTTGTGACATTCCTAGTAGAACACCCACATTCGTCAGGTAGCACCGAAAATGGGTTGGAAGTTTCCACAGTAGTCTTCTGGTACCTCGTTGTTTCTGCCTCTCCAACAGTCTTCTTTAACCTCAGCTTTGTTCCATGTTGCCCGGCCACTGACCAAGTTCCCCTCTTAACCTGGGGACTCACAACAGGAGGATTACTACGAATCCTCTTGTTCTCCTCCGTTAATCGCCATATCTCCAGCTTAGCAACCCTAAGCTCTTCTTTCAGCTGCTGGTAAAGATGCTCAAGAGAGGGCATCCTGGTTCAGATTCGAGAGTACACTAACGTCCTCACTGCTACATTTTTGCCCAATGAGCAAGTATGGGAGGCCAATGTCCCTTACCCTTGTAGTCACTCAGAAACAATCACATTATTCCTGGAAAACACGACTTCTATATTGTGCCTCTTCTACCTTCCTACTTCTGTGCAATAACCATACCCATCAGTTCCATCAAGGATGATGATAGCCTTACACATAGGCTGGCCCCTCTATGCTCTAGAGAACCTGACAGGTTTATTCACACAACTGTTGCTTATTCTTTGAAAAGTAGTACTGAAACCTTGTATCACCTTCTGATCAACCTTACATTTTTTTCAAAACAGAAAAAAAAAATCTTCTGAAATGGTAAAGAATCTTTTTCTAAGGCAATGACACCAAAAAATGCAAAATATGAAGGAAAGTTTAAGAATTACGCAAGCACAAAGTTGGCAATCTGAGCAAAATTATTGCATTGGCAATTTTGCCCCATTTGAGTCCTGTTTTAAGAACTTCCATTGCTCAATTTGATCCGATTCTTAGCTTAGCCATTAGTATGCCTTCTGTTTTATTGAATAAGTACAAGAAACAGCCCATTCAGCTAACAGAACTATCCTATAACATGCACAGAATTAGGTAATTTGGCTAATTTTACACAAAATTCAACAAATTCCAATTTAAAAACAGTCCAAAAGAAACACTGTAAGCATTGTAGCCACTAAAGCAACCTTTCCACTGTTCATTAATCGCAACCACTAGCCTCTCCTATGTAACATTTTCCCTACATTTTGAATTCATTATAACACAAAAAATAAAAGCTTTACCCTATTTCTCAGATAATAAAATACTGTACATCAAAAAATGATTGGTCATAACTTATGCTGTCCCAATAAATGAAAAAGATCTAGGAAAAACCCGTAAAAGAGACTGGGGGAGGGAGGAAAGGAAGGCCCTACCCTTCCTTGAGACCATTGCCAAATATCTAAGTAATACAGCCTCTCCTCACTTAATGACCGAGTTCCGTTCCTAAGACCACATTACTAAATGAATTCATCGTTAAGTGAAGAGAATACTATAATGGCAGTGGGTTTGTGTCAACCATCTTTGATATTGTTTTAATATCACCTTTGCACCATTTATAACATTTCTGGTATATTTTTAAATGTTTATACAGTAGTTTACTGTATATTGTAATAAACAGAATAGAGAAAATCAACTCTAATGTACATTATTTAGGTATGCATACTGGTCAGAGAGCCTGTCGTAAGTCCGAGTCGTCGGTAAATGAGTACATCGCTAAGTGAGGAGAGGTTGTATTTCTGGCACTTCGAGGCCTACTTCAAGCTACACTTTCGGTTTGAAACCAACTGAAATCATCTCCATTTCTCTAGTATTTTTTCCATTCTATTAACTGATACCAAGAAACAGCCAATAAAACCAAAAAACTACCTAGAAAACACCCTTAAGTTGCCATTTTAAACCAAACACAAGGTAAAAGGTCTCCTTTTCCCATCATGAACTGCATAAAGAAATAGTGTTTTTATACTGTGCACACTCACAGCACAAAACCCATTCTCTCATGTCTAGGCCAAAATTTACCATTCAAAGCATATCTGAGGGTGCCATGCTTAAAATGTAGATCTAACGGAGCGACAGTGCTGTCAATAAAGTGGATCTACTGTATATGAAAGACAGTGAAATGGTCAAGTCTCCTTAGGAGTGCCATCTTCTGCCCCAACGAGATAATCAGGTCACACTTCTTTGTCAGGAAGATGTAGAAAACTACCATCACAACACTGCTACTTTAGTTTCAAGCTAATCATGGCAACCCTTCATTTAATGTGCATTTTCAAAGCATGCGTTCATTATTACCCCATTCATAAAGTGATGAAAGAAAGATAGCAAACAATTGAGCCTAATATAAGACATGTTTAACACTATACACGCAATTATAACAAACATACTGTATGTCTTACCGAACAGACTGCTGGCACCAAAATGCTTGAAGTTGAGATATGACCAATCTTAAGGCTTTGGTGTCCCAGTGCCATTTTTGGTCTTCAAAGATTGTCTGATAAAGGTTTAATGGCACTTCACTGGCCATGGAGTGTTGTGATATCCTACAAAATGTGAAGCCATATTAAACAATAGGTATGCATGCAGTGTATGGCAATGTAAGTTCAATGTGAACCTAGTCTCAAAATAAAGTCAAAACACAATTATATTTCCTTAAACTTGACTGACCTTGCAAAACTAAATGCAGACCTCAAGAATTTTACAATAAATTATATATATACATTTTTTTTTTTTTACATGATGGCTGTCTCCCACCGAGGCAGGGTGACCCAAAAAACTTAAGTAAAGAATGTGTGATGGTGACAATGATTCATTGTGTGTGTATTGCCAGCCCTACCTCAGTTTAATACAATGTTTTGTTAAAAAATTATTAATGCAGAATATTTAAAAACTGCAAATCAATAACTGTGTAGTGGTAGTAATATAGTAGAAGTAATAGTGTGAAATTGTACAAAGTTAGGAGAAGTATTAAAGTACATCTGCAAGGGCTGGAGTAAGTAACACTTCCTTCACCCTCCACCGCACTAGGAACCTGCTGAATATTTTCACCACACAATATCAATTTCCTTTCTCCCACATTTCACAAAACATACTATTGCATGAAAGTCTATGAAATTCACCATTATACATGCTCTAATTATATTATTGTCGTCCATTCATATAGTTTTTCTTAAGTAATTTTTTTTTTCAACAAACCAGACATATACCACCAAGGCAAGGTGACCTAAAAAAAAGTTGCCTCTTACAATATGCATTGCTTATGGAGGAAAAATTCTGTTCCACTTCCCCACGGAGTTCTTAGGTAATTCTTTCTTTATTTCAACACACCGGCCGCATCCCACTGAGGTGGGGTGGCCCAAAAGAAGAAACGAAAGTTTTTCCTTTTACATTTAGTAATATACACAGGAGAAGAGGTTACTAGCCCCTTGCTCCCGGCATTTTAGTAACCTCTTACAACACACATGTCTTACGGAGGAGGAATTCTGTTCCCTTTCCCCATGGAGATAACAGGAAATAAACAAGAACAAGAACTAGAAAGAAAATAGAAGAAAACCCAGAGAGGTGTGTATATAAATGCTTGTACATGTATGTGTAGTGTGACCTAAGTGTAAGTAGAAGTAGCAAGACGTACCTGAAATCTTGCATGTGTATGAGACAGAAAAAAAAAGACACCAGCAATCCTATCATCATGTAAAACAATTACAGGCTTCCGTTTTACACTCACTTGGCAGGATGGTAGTACCTCCCTGGGCGGTTGCTGTCTACCAACCTACTTTCTTACGTAATTATCTTTATATAAATATATTTCTAGGAAGGTAGGTAGTAGGTTGGTAGACAGCAACTGCCCAGGGAGGTACTACCGTCCTGCCAAGTGAGTGTAAAACGGAAGCCTGTAATTGTTTTACACGATGGTAGGATTGCTGGTGTCTTTTTTTTTTTTCTGTCTCATACACATGCAAGATTTCAGGTACGTCTTGCTACTTCTACTTACACTTAGGTCACACTACACATACATGTACAAGCAAGTATATACACACCCCGCTGTGTTTTCTTCTATTTTCTTACTAGTTCTTGTTCTTGGTTATTTCCTGTTATCTCCATGGGGAAGTGGAACAGAATTCTCCCTCCGTAAGCCATGCCGGGAGCAAGGGGCTAGTAACCCCTTCTCCTGCATAAATTACTAAATTTAAAAAGAGAAACTTTCGTGTTTCTTTTTGGGCCACCCTGCCTCGGTGGGATACGGCCGGTTTGTTAAAAGAAAGAAGATTTCTAGGAAAAAGCTAGTAACCCCTTCTCCTGTATAGATTATGAAAATTAAAAAGAGAAACTTTTGTTTTTCTTTTTGGGCCTCCCTACTTCAGTGGGATACAGCCAGTTTATTGAAAGAAGAAATAGAAATATATTTCTAAATTAACAGAAATAATGTAAGTATATAGGCTCCGTATGTTTCTTAGGTCTCTACAACACTCACCTATTGTTTTTCACATCCAGTAAGTGCAGCATACTGTCTGCACTTGCCTTTCCTTCTCCAACATGAAACAACATTGCGATGATTTTCCGCAACTCTTCCATCAGGAAGTCCTGACCCTTGATGTTTATAAGACACATGTCATAACCATCACTGCTCACAGCTTTCTTACAGTTATGTCTCTTTGTTGCTGCTGCTACTGCACAAGATCTTATATCACCAGTAGCACGTTTTCTTCTCTCAACCAGTTTACCGCATTTCTGTCTGCAACTTTCTTTGGTTTCAAATTCTGACTCATTGTCAATATCATTCTCACTTCCAGTCTGTGTATGTATTCTTATATATTCAACCGGATCACACAAAGGTCTGCTGTTATCTTTGGCTCGAAGATCACAGCATGAGGGAGAAATTGCAACAGAATACACATTCCGATATAGACACTTCAATGCCTTAGTGGCATCTTTCTTGTACAGACTGGTATAATTATGACGACCCAGCAGATGTTGTGCTGCTTCCTCCATCACCTGCAAGGTTATCACAGTGACACATTCTGTATAAACACTGTGTCACTTAATTTAACAATGTATCACCTCACTAAACACTGTATCACTTAACTAAAACACAGTACCACTTAACTAAAACACTGTATCACTTCACTAAACAGTGCATCCCCCTCAATGAACTTGTCAGTATCCAGGACTCCTGAATCATATTAACAAAAATGCAAATTACAAATATTTAGGTAAACTGTTGATAGATTTCAGCCTATTATACATTTTATATCTGCACTGAAACAGAAATTTGTTTAAATTGAATATTTTTGTTTTAACACGTCGGACGTTTCCCACTAAGGCAGGGTGACTCAAAAAGAAAGAAAAAACTTTCATCATTGTTCAACACTTTCACCATATCTACTTATATTACTGTTTAAAATGTGAAATAAACTAGGCATTATAAAGCTGTTAATTGATCATTGTGTATAGTGCAAGACACTTGATGTATTTCACTTGTATTGTTCATCCAGTATGTTAGCAACTTTCTAAAATAAAAATGTATGTATAATACACAGATCATTTATATGCAACAGTGATACCTGACATGACGTTCATGAAGAAATGCAAATTTTAAATATTATAGATCCTTTGTGGCTTCGATTGGATAGAGCCAGTTCAGTGATAGAAATTCAAACCTAATGAGATCAATTTACAAATATTAGCATATGAAGCCATTCAATAATACTGTACAGAGAACAGAGAAAATTTTTATATGTTAAATGGGGCCAAAGCATTTTCAGAAAAGGTCATTTTTTTCAAATTGTACAATATCAAAACCTCTACTGTAATATTAAAAATAAACAATGGTACAGAATAAAAAATTCTAGGGCAATGTGCCATGACTTGCCACCAGACCTGCTCAGGCTATGGCAACCCTTAACCCTTTCAGGGTCGTCAGGCCCTCTCCCAGACTTGTTCTCAGGGTCGCCAAAATTTAAAAAAAAAAAACAAAAAAAAAAAAAACTTTTTTTATCTTATGAAAACAGAGAATCTTTTACCGATCATAATGACACCAAAAGTATGAAATTTGATGGAAAACTTACGGAATTATGCTCTTGCAAAATTAGCGGTCTCGACGATGTTTGCGCATTGGCGATTTTGCCCGCTTTGAGCCCTATTTTCGGCCAATTCCAGTGTACTAGTCGACAAAAATCATAACTATGTCACTAGAACTCCATTTTTTTCTATCGAATGAGTACAAGAAACCACCCATTTACCGATTTCAACTATCCAAGAAAGTGGTTAGAAATTGGCAATTTTGCCAATTTCACACAAATTTCAGAAGATGCCAATTTCCAAATAGGGTCCATAATAAACAAGAAAGACATTCCTGGCACTAAAATAACAAGTTCTCTGTTCATTAGTCACATCCCCAGGCCCCTCTTATATTTCTTTTGCTTTCCACTTTGAATTTTTATTCTTACAAAAAATAGAAGATTTACTGTTATGCAGACTACTGCATTAGTGTAGAAATGGTATAAATAATATCAGCGCACTTGTGAAAGAATATTAGACTCACCAGTTGACGTGTATTGGACGCTTGGCACAATTTGTTTACTTTTGAACTTTGGTAAAAATCGAACATTTCTGCTACTTTGAGCTCAATCTAAATTTCTGTAATAATGTCTTCCATTCTATAAAATGAGACCAGGAAAACTAGAATAAAAGCATAAATACCATACGAAAATACAGTGCAAATTCGCTGTTTTAATCCAAAAACACCGTCAAAGCTTTTTTCTCTCATTACACACTGTGCTGCAGGATTTTTTTTATACTGCGCACACTGACCACATAGACCATTCTTTCATATGTAGGCTACCAGCTTTCTCTCACTAGATTTGAGGGCGCTAGAATTTAGGCGTACTAGTACATCAAAAACCCTGTTGCGTAAGCCACACTAGTACGTCAGAAACCCTGAAAGGGTTAAGGTCTCAGTCTATCTTGGTAATTACCTGTATGTAGCTACAAAAGCAGAGCAATGCTCATAGTCTTCTGTTTTTGGAATATTTAGTCTATCATAAAGTGTTTTAAAGTATCGAGTGACTGCAGCACTCACTCTCACATCTTGTAAACCATTCCACTGTTACACTACTGATTATATCCAGTGAGTTCAGTGACTGCAACACTCTACATCCTCCTATAAATCATTTCACTGTTAGACCACTGTTTAATACAAGTTGATTTACAGGTGATACATTTCCATTTCTTTGTCTGTCTCATAAATAGTATGCAAGATTACAGGTATGTCTTGCTACTTCTACTTACACTTAGGTCACACTACACATACATGTACACGTTTATTTATACACACTTATCTGAGTTTTCTTTGATTTAATCTTAATAGTTCTTGGTCTTGTTACTTTAAATAACAAAAAAGGCACAATACCGTGACTGGAACAATACACAAATAACCCGCACATAAAAGAGAGAAGCTTACGACGACGTTTCGGTTTCATCTTGTCGGTATTATATACAATTCTTGTACTACTACTACTACCACCACCTCTTCCTGCCTATATATAGCCGTCCTGCTCCACCTCTTGTTAGTGTGACTTTGTCAATGGTCCAAGCCGGACCGAAACGTCGTCGTAAGCTTCTCTCTTTTATGTGTGGGTTATTTGTGTGTCTTGTTACTTTCCTTTTATATCCATGGGGAAGTGGAATAAGAATCTTTCCTCCATAAGCCATGTATGTTGTAAAAGTCAACTGAAATGCCGGAAACGAAGGGCTACTAACCCCTTTTCCTGTAATAATTACTAAAAAGAATAAGAAGAAAATTGTCAAAGTGGGAAGTCTGAATGTGTGTGGATGTTGTGCAAATGATAAGAAAGAGATGATTGTGGATGTTATGAATGAGAAGAAGCTGGATGTCCCGGCTTTAAGTGACACAAAGCTAAAGGGGGTGGGAGAGTTTCAGTGGAGAGGAATAAATGGGATTAGGTCAGGGGTTTCAAATAGAGTTAGAGCTAAAGAAGGAGTAGCAATAATGTTGAAGGATAAGATATGGCAGGAAAAGAGGGACTATAAATGCATTAATTCAAGGATTATGTGGAGTAAAATAAAGGTTGGATGTGAAAAGTGGGTTACAGTAAGTGTATATGCACCTGGAGAAGAGAGAAGTGTAGAGGAGAGAGAGAGATTTTGGGATATGTTGAGTGAATGCGTGGGGAGTTTTGAACCAAGTGTGAGAGTACTTGTGGTTGGGGATTTCAATGCTAAAGTGGGTAAAAATGTTGTGGAGGGAGTAGTAGGTAAATTTGGGGTGCCAGGGGTAAATGTAAATGGGGACCCTTTAATTGAGCTGTGTAGAAAGAGATTTGGTAATAAGTAATACATATTTTATGAAAAAGAGGATAAATAAATATACAAGGTATGATGTAGCACATAATGAAAGTAGTTTATTAGATTATGTATTGGTAGATAAAAGGTTAATGGGTAGGTTCCAGGATATACATGTTTATAGAGGGGCAACTGATATATCGGATCATTATTTAGTTGTAGCTACAGTTAGAGTAAGAGGTAGATGGGACAAGAGGAAGGTGGAGACAACAAGTAGGAGGGAAGTGAAAGTGTATAAACTAAGGGAGGAGGAAGTTCGGGTGAGATATAAGCGACTATTGGCAGAAAGGTGGGCTAGTGCAAAGATGAGTAGTGGGGGGGTTGAAGAGGGTTGGATGAGTTTTAAAAATGCAGTATTAGAATGTGGGGCAGAAGTTTGTGGTTATAGGAGGGTGGGGGCAGGAGGAAAGAGTGATAGGTGGAATGATGAAGTAAAGGGTGTGATAAAAGAGAAAAAGTTAGTTTATGAGAGGTTTTTACAAAGCAGAAATGTTATAAGAAGAGCAGAGTATATGGAGAGTAAAAGAAAGGTGAAGAGAGTGGTGAGAGAGTGCAAAAGGAGAGCAGATGATAGAGTGGGAGAGGCACTGTCAAGAAATTTTAATGAAAATAAGAAAAAATTTTGGAGGGAGTTAAACAAGTTAAGAAAGCCTAGGGAACGTATGGATTTGTCAGTTAAAAACAGAGTAGGGGAGTTAGTAGATGGGGAGAGGAAGGTATTAGGTAGATGATGAGAATATTTTGAGGAACTTTTAAATGTTGAGGAACAAAGGGAGGCGGTAATTTCATGCACTGGCCAGGGAGGTATACCATCTTTTAGGAGAGAAGAAGAGCAGAATGTAAGTGTGGGGGAGGTACGTGAGGCATTACATAGAATGAAAGCGGGTAAAGCAGCTGGAACTGACGGGATCATGACAGAAATGTTAAAAGCAGGGGGGGATATAGTGTTGGAGTGGTTGGTACTTTTGTTTAATAAATGTATGAAAGAGGGGAAGGTACCTAGGGATTGGCAGAGAGCATGTATAGTCCCTTTATATAAAGGGAAGAGGGACAGAAGAGATTGTAAAAATTATAGAGGAATAAGTTTATTGAGTATACCAGGAAAAGTGTACGGTAGGGTTATTATTGAAAGAACTAGAGGTAAGACAGAATGTAGGATTGCGGATGAGCAAAGAGGTTTCAGAGTGGGTAGGGGATGTGTAGATCAAATGTTTACATTGAAGCATATATGTGAACAGTATTTAGATAACGGTAGGGAAGTTTTTATTGCATTTATGGATTTAGAAAAGGCATATGATAGAGTGGATAGGGGAGCAATGTGGCAGATGTTGCAAGTATATGGAATAGGTGGTAAGTTACTAAATGCTGTAAAGAGTTTTTGTGAGGATAGTGAGGCTCAGGTTAGGGTGTGTAGAAGAGAGGGAGACTACTTCCTGGTAAAAGTAGGTCTTAGACAGGGATGTGTAATGTCACCATGGTTGTTTAATATATTTATAGATGGGGTTGTAAAAGAAGTAAATGCTAGGGTGTTCGGAAGAGGGGGGTGGGATTAAATTATGGGGAATTAAATACTGTACAAAATGGGAAGTGACACAGTTACTTTTTGCTGATGATACTGTCACCCCGATCCATAAAGGAGGAGACCAAACAGAGTTGAATAACTATAGGCCAATATCCAATTTACACCCTCTCTCAAAAATCTTCGAAAAATTAATTCATAAACGAATCTACTCCTACCTCATCTCCCAAAACATTCTCAACCCCTGCCAATTTGGATTCAGGCCTAATAAAAATACTAATGATGCTATTATACACATGCTAGAACATATATACACTGCAATAGAGAAAAAAGAGGTCCCACTGGGGATCTTCATTGACTTACGTAAAGCTTTTGATACAGTTGACCATGACTTGCTCCACGTAAAATTGTCACACTATGGTATTAGAGGGCACTCCCTCAACTACCTCAAGTCATACCTCAGCAACAGAAGCCAATATGTGTACGCAAATGGAGCAAGCTCTTCCGCTCAACCAATTACAGTTGGTGTCCCACAGGGAAGTGTCCTTGGCCCTCTTCTCTTTCTCCTATACATAAATAACCTACCAAATGCTTCGCAATTACTCAAACCCACACTTTTTGCAGATGACACTACATACGTCTTCTCTCACCCGAGCCCAGTCACGCTAGCCAATACTGTAAACACCGAATTACAGAAAATATCTACCTGGATGAGGACTAACAAACTTACACTAAACATTGACAAAACCTACTTCATTCAGTTTGGTAACAGAGCTACAGATGTCCCTCTTAACATAATGATAAACGGATCACCTATCACAAAGCTAACAGAGGGAAAATTCTTAGGAATCCACCTTGATAATAGACTCAAATTTCATACACATATACAACAAATTTCTAAGAAAATTTCCAAGACTGTAGGCATACTATCGAAGATACGGTATTATGTTCCACAGTCAGCCCTCCTGGCCCTTTATCACTCTCTTATTTAACCCTATCTCACCTATGGAATTTGTGCATGGGGCTCAACAACAATTAACCATCTCAGACCACTAATTACCCAACAAAAGGCTGCAGTTAGAATGATAACAAATTCTCACTACAGGCAGCACACTCCACCAATATTCAAAACACTCAACCTACTCACCATACAAAACATCCATACTTATTACTGCACCTATTACATACATAGAACACTTAACTCTGATATTAACCCTCCCCTTAAACATCTCCTTGCCAACCTCAACAGAACACATGACCATAACACAAGGCACAGATCACTCTTTGATGTTCCTCGTGTCCATCTCACGCTATGCAAAAACTCAATGTACATAAAAGGCCCTAAAATCTGGAATTCATTACCTGTAAATATAAAAGAAACACTACCTGTTTATAAATTCAAGTCTCTTCTCAAAGATCACTTACTCACTCAAAACCAAATAAATACTGAATAACTGAACCTTATAAATTGTATATCCTAAATGTTACTCACAATTATATCACACAAATGTTAAACCTAGGACCCAATCTAACTTTGTTATTTTTTTAAATACACTACCTAACAGAATACTCCATTCGACTGAATGTATAGCAATGCATGCAACCATATGACCTGTCTTTGTAATACTCATTTGTGCTTTATAGTTATCTGTTTA